>NC_089214.1:12924197-13042590 GCF_963930695.1 Labrus bergylta
AAGAAATCAGTTGCAGATAAGAGGTGTGACGAAGACCCCAATTTACAGCAGGAATCAGGGACTATCCCTGTGGCGCTCCACTACGTAATTACATCGCTGGGTAATTATGCTGCCAGCTATGGGAGGCCTTATTCTGTTGTGAGAAGCCTTGAGACAATGCGTATTCAACGCTCCTCCAGCGGAAGGAGAAGAGGAAGCTTTCTAATTAAAAGAATGCTCCGTCTGACAAGGGTGGTAAGCTGTCTAAATGGAAATCCAGCTCTTTAGTTTGGTAGAAAGCGCACCTGGAATCCTGTGCGGGCGCCAAAGCAGGCGCATAGTCACACATGATTATTAATCAAGCGCCCTGGAGAAGGGATTAGGTAGCCAACTAAAAAGTCTGGAATCTGTGTGCCATCTTCCACCACTACGATTTGGCTTCACAGTGGCTGCCACGCTGTAAGCAGGCAAAAAAGAGACAAGAGGCTCTGCGGCCGTCAATACTATTTTTACAGCTTGTTAATTCATTCAGTGAGAGTGAACGCTATTCAGCTCCTAGCAGCTTGAGCGCTAATAGGGTAAGCTGTTATCAGCTGCGAGCTCAGATGAAGACGCTGGATGGATGTAAGAGCGTCAGATTTGCCTGTAAAGCTGCTACAAGTGTTCCCCTGTGAGTCAAACATCGAGTGAGTGTGCTTTGATTCCCCTGCGCCAGATTGCTATGCTAATACATGTAATACACCTATTCTGTTGAGGGTAATAATACCATAGCTACAATATGTTGATGAACAACTCCGCTCCCTTGTCCCCCAAAGGAACCGACTTAACACAGCCTGAGTAGCAATGAATACTAATGCATACTCAATTAGCACCCCTCTGAAAGTGAGATATTATTTCCAGAAAAGCGTACTGTGCTGCCAGACCGATTGCAATCCTCCGGTGGTTAATCCAGCACTTTTTATAAATGCATTAGTGCACTATGAAGAAGAAGAAGAAGAAAAGGTGTTATGGCTGCCATCCATCTGGTTGGGAAATAAATGAATCTGTGTTTCTTCTTGCGTCTGCGCCCCCCAGATGAGACGATCCGTCATGGCGGGCCAGGGATCGACTTATGTGTCACTTTGTGATAGAGAAATTACACTGAGATGACAAAAAGCTTGGGCAACTTCAATTACCTGCACTGTGCTGCCAGCCATCATCAGGTCTTTAAAAGCAATCCTCAAGTGGCTCTGAAGGGGGAATATCTCTCTGCCCCGACGGAGTACGTTTTTATCCGGATGATTGGTGAAGCATATTTACCTTTGTTGTGATTCACGGCAAAAAAAAGATTTCCTCCGTTTATTGCTCTTTTTTCCTCTTTAAATTTCTCTCACTTCTCTTCCTCTATTTATGTCTTCCATTTATGTGTGAATCCAGGTGTTTATAACTGACTGTTGTTTGCCACTTGGCGCCGCATGAAAGGACAACAACAGCGGCAGACTGCGATGCTTCATTTATCTTTATTAATCAGAGGACAGAGTGTGGAGTTCAGGGGGGGTGGGGTGGGGAGTGGGGGGGGGGGGGGTCAGGCGTTTGGTGTAACAGCTGGGTGAAGCACATTTCATGTGACTTCAAAACAGCACACATTTCTCAAATTGCTGTACAGTTTTGTAGTTTGAAATGGTTTTGGAATGGCTTGATGTTGGAGGAAATTTTCCTTTGAAATGACCCAGAACTAAATCCAGGAAAACATAACACATTGAAGGGAATAATTTCCTAGAAAACAAGCGACATGGAAATAAAACACCAATGCCCTGCTGTCCTGCATCAATTACACAACTACAAAATGTTTATACTATCACAATCATGCCAGGGTTTTTTCGTGCATTAACATAAACAATGTGTCACTGATATGCTGTGTTCAGTGGACGGCAGCTGGTCGTGCTGGTCTTCATGGTCCAAGTGTTCAGTGACATGCGGAGGGGGACACTACATGAGGACGCGAACCTGCAGCAACCCCCCACCAGCTTACGGAGGGGACATCTGCCTGGGTCTGCACACTGAGGAGGCGCTTTGCAACACACAATCCTGTCCAGGTACACAAACAAACACACACACACACACATCTGAACTTAAACTTCAGTGATAAGCAGCTTAGGGCTCTGACTCGGCCACCAATCCATCACAGGTTCATTGCTTATTTTCTTTAGTCCCTCTCGGCCCCACAGAACGCACTCATGCATAGCTAATATGCAGCTGAGGGCACACACACACACACACTCACACACACACACATATGCACACACACTTGACAGGCTGTGAGATACACTGTCGTTTCCGTTTTCAGAGAGCTGGTCCAGCTGGTCAGAGTGGTCCCACTGTGACTCCAACGGGGCCCAGATGCGTGTCCGTCACTGCGACGTCCTGTTCCCCACTGGAAACCAGTGCTCAGGAAACAACAGCGAGACCCGGCCATGCTCTCCTGACTCCAATTTTATACCAGGTGATCACACACACACAAACACACACACACAAACACACACACACATCTTTCCTCCTTAGGAAAAAAGTCTTAAGCACTCAAGCATGACTTAACACACAACTCCTGAACGCACACTCATATTCTGCATACCACCCACCACCATATGCCCAGAGCAGTAATTTAGTCCATTTCCAAGAATCCTGTGATAATGAAATACGTTATTGATCCCTCTGAGGGAGTCGTCTCCGTGTCAGAGGTCAGGTTCAGCGACAGGGCAGCACTTTTGGAGATGGTTGGGATTTGTGTCTTGCGGAGGGACTCCAGAGTGCGGTAGGTGATTACATGGGGGCGTGAACTCAGGTGCTGCACTTAAGGGCTTGTCTCCCTCATCATTCCAACAACCCTGCTACTATATTAGTTTCATTATGAGCCTCGGAGTCTTGTCGGGCAATGCAAAAAGCACTTACACCAGCAGTTTTACTTCTTTTTTTTCTTTTTTTTCCGGATGTTAGAAGGAAAATGGAGAATGGCTCCTGTATGCTATTTTCTTTACGAGCCTGGTCACTCAACTGTTTGCTGACATCTGTGTTGAAATGATAGATTCCTCTAATAAGCAAGCATTTTCCTAACGAGTAGCTACAGTATATACCGATACAATACTGAAACAGCAGTTTAAGATCCTTTACAACTTAACAACATTGTATTTCAACTCAGAGCCAGTTAGTCCATGATTCATCAGTATGAAAATAAAAACATATATATGACAAGAATAAGAATCAGGTTTATTGCCAAGAACGCTTACACATTCCAGTCATTTGTCTTGTGTGTGTAAGCGTTCTTGGTGCAATCAGATGTTTATTTTGTTCAAACAACCCTGTTTAGCTCCTTTGATCACATGCATGTTCATATTGTTCATATAAGTATTCATATATGTTTCAAGAAAACTTGATGCTAGAGAGAGTAACACAGGTCAGCTTAAACTCTCATAGCCTCAAAGATACGTTTACAAATGAATACTAAATAGAGGTTATTTTAACCCAACCTCTCAAACAAGTGTACTTGGGTATTCATGTTGTCGTCAGCCTTGTAAGTAACAATGTTTATTCAATGTACAACTGTATCCTAGGGAATAATTACCTACACAGCCAGACATGTTAACAGTTGCAGGTGAAACAGATTAGGGAAAGTATATTAATGTTAAGTTTGGAACTAACCTGGATCCTCTAAACCACAGCACAGGCTCCAGCTGGCTGCTGAGAGGCTTCGGCACTGTTTATATTTTCATCTCACCCTGCATACCCAATAACCAAACTTTAAATTACATCTGGTGATAAGGCCTGAGATTTGGTGTCTGTCTGTTCATTGTAATAAAACCAATCAGGCTAGGTGAAAGTTAGTAAGTAAAGTGTTTTTATATAGCACCTTTCAGGAGCAGACGTCTCAAAGTGATTCATAATAAAAGACAGTAAATGCAGATAATGACATAATAACAGACAGAGTCTGAACAAGTCTAAACAAATGGGTCTGCTTTTTCAAAATGTCCAGCAAAAGTGTTATAACCAGACGGACAGCAGGAGACTCAGAAGTGATCTTTTTTATGAGCTGAGCTAAATGAAGAGCTGAACAAACTAGTGGTAAAAAAATAAATAAAATAAAAATGACACTCTCTTTACTGGTGGTTTAAAAGCTGCAACTTTAAACCCCGCGTTTTATTTAAGGTGATAATGACTATAAATCCTGATACACTGACAGGTTTGTTCTCCTGTATGTACGACACACCTTTATGACTCACGGTGCCTTCTTGTTTTGATCTATTTGATCTCTTTTTATAAATCTTGCATTGAGAGGCTGAAACCAAAGTCTTAGAATTGAGTTTCTGAAAGACAGTGCTTTTTCTGAAAGACTGAACGTTAAGAAACTCCTAAAACCTATAAATACACACACAAATCACACACACACACACACACACACACATCATATGTATTGATATCTGCTTAGACAGGCATCTCCCGATTGACAGCCCGTAATGTGAGACAACGCAGAGCATTGATCCCGGCTGCACAAAGATCATTAAAACTCCTCCTTTGAACAAAGAAAAGGTTCATGCTTTTCACTTTGTAGAACTACAAAAATACACCTGCTATAAAAAATTTAAAAAAACTGCATTTATTCTAGAAAACGTTATTACCCACGAGGAGAGTCCTTGACTTCTAAAACTTGAGGAATAATAAATTACGAGAATAAACATTTGATCGAAACACACATTTGTAACCTTTTCTGTATTAATTAGCAGGGTAATAATAATCATGAAGGCCCTTCACAGGTCTGTAAAGAATCACCCATTTACCTTTATACCTTATCATCCATCCCCTTTAATGGGAACAGTATAGTCCATTAAGGTTCATTAGCAGCGTCTTGTACTTCATTTCCTTTAATGAGAGCTGATACTTGTCATAAACTACTCCAGGTGCCACAGCCGTGATTAGCTTTTGGATGCTTTTTACGATAATCTGTATCATATTGAGTGTAGCTTTCATCTCTACTCTCATCTTCTAGGGTACAATTTGTCCCGCTAACAGGGCTGTTTGTCTGTGTTTATGGTTTTTAGCCCTAATTCCGCTGCCTTGTGCCTTTTCTCCCTCTCTCCTTTGTCAGAAGTCTCGATTGCACGCTCAAGCCAGGAGGAGATGCGGTGTGGAGGTAATTTTCAGCACGTGTGTGTGTGTGTGTGTGTGTGTGTGAATGTGTGTGTGTAAGAAAAGTCGGGAGCTTAAGACCTGCTTGTGCTCATGTGCAGCATCTTTTCAGTCAAATGTTTTTCTAATCCTGCTTTAAAGCCAATAAATCCAGTTGTAATATACCCAAAGAAACATGAAAGAAAGATGGTGATCATATCTGTTGGTGGTCATAAATGCACTGTGTATGAAATGTGTCAAGTTTGGTTGGAAATGCCTCACACTTCTGCCATAAGTGAGCCATAAATATCTTTTCCACCCAAAATAAAGCCACGTTACAGGGCAGCAGAGGCGACAAAATCTTTGCTTACGCTGCTGTATTTGTCTATTCAGTAAAACCTTAATCCTGAAAAACCAAAACACTGCAGTTTTCCACAGTGACAGTGGGAGTTTGAGTGCATCAATAAAATCACTTTTAACAGTGTCGTCTTACTGGCCAGCTGCAATAATCCACATATAAGAGTCCATATATGAGAGTGCTCTGAGTTGATAAAAATGCAGATGGAGGGATTGCCTTAAACAGGCAGCTTTAGGAGCCTTTAGCCGACTGAGTTTTGCCCTGTGCACAGGCTACAGATGCTTTTATTATCATTGTTTAGTGTGATGAAAACTATATACAGCCTGAAAGGGAGCTGTGCAGCAAACAGACGGAGCTGCTGGCTACAGAAAATAACGCTTCTTTCCGACGCACTTTTTTTCCCCCACAGAGATAAAGGCCAGTCGAGGCCAGGGCTCATAATTAAACAGTTTACATTCAATAAGTATACTGCATTAATTTTAATGAAACCAGTTCAGAATTTCAATATATTAAAACTGACTTTAAAATAATTAGTTCTAAAGAGCACAATGGCGACTCACTTAATGCCTTTTTTTCATTCCCTTTTGCAAAATTTTGAAAGAAAAAATAAGTTTGGCAACTCAGAGCAAACGTGTGCTGTATTATGAGCAGACATTGACAACATCTAGTGAAAAGTTGCATCTTTTTAAAAGATATAAGCAGCATCTTTTATAAGTGGAATGAAATAGGACCTACTAGCACACATCAAAACGACCAAAACTGCAGAAAAAGAGAAAAAAATGAAATCTTGCTTTCCCTCCAAGGTCTCAAGAAGTCTTCTTTCTTGCAAAACACTCCATCATTACCATATCTATGCAGTTTCAATTACCTCTTCCACTTGTGTGAATTGACAGAGAATCACCCCCTGCCTCTCCTCCCTTTCTCTCTCCCAGACTTTAATCTTTTCCACATGATCGCTGTGGGGCTCAGCAGCTCCATCCTCGGCTGTCTAGTCACCCTGCTGGTCTACTCGTACTGCCAGCGCTACCAGCAGCAGGCGCACGACGCCACTGTCATCCACCCCATCTCAGCCGCTCCGCTCAACACCAGCATCACCAACCACATCAACAAACTGGACAAATACGACTCGGTGGAAGCCATCAAGGTCTGTGGACAGGTTTTTGGACGGGGGTTAGCTGCAGGTCACACTTGGCAGATGTCAGATGTGTAGAGTTTGCAACATTTCTTAACTGTTCAGTTTGATCAATTGATGCCACACTTTGACTCCCGAGCCAATGAGCAACGGTTTGCCTCTTCCTCCAGTGTCAGTCTTGATTAAACGCACTTCTTTCTGCATGACTCTCACTGTCACACCGCCTCCTGTCCTGTACTGACACTCTGCAGTCGTGTAACAGATAGGCAGTTGTGCTTACATCTTCTCTCCGTGTGTGTCTCAGTGTGTGACTTTGTTCTGTGTCAGTGGTCATACACTGCTTTCTCATAACATACTAATGCAATTACTTATCGGTGCGTGGGTAGGTAATCAGCGAGGACGCTCTGCATCTGCAAATTTCCCTGCTTAGACAGGTCCTTTCTGTCATTATTGCATCCTAAATCGCAGCCAATCGGTTGTTCCAGCTCCTCTCCTGGTACAAACAGCCTCTTATCCCTCTGATACATCAGGCCTTCAGTGCCAGATTGAGCTGCTGATTAGTGCTCGTCCACAGACACTCATCGCTCCAGCTGGGCTTTTTTCAAGGATTTCTAGTGCTCTGTATTAAGGAGCGTTTCGACCACTTGGACACCTTGTCCATTCTTCTTTTTTTTTTTTTGCTCTAAAAAAGGAGATTCAAAAGCAATGAATGTGGTACCATGATGTTATGCCAATGAAGAACTGGGCTCAATGTGTGTTTGATTTCTACTTAGCCTTGACACTTCCCAGCCCTCTGGAAAAAAAACCTGGTACCTATTTGTTCTCCTGCTCGTAAGCAGCTACTGAGTATTAAAGAAGCAATGGGACCTTGATTCAAAGATTGATTTAATAAAAAAAAAAGAAAAGAAAAACTTCTCCTTTCTAACTGGCTACCAGATTTTATTTGCAGTTACTATTGTAGCCAGATTATTAAGCAACTGTTAGCTTAGTGTGTTGTTTCCTTCTGAATGACTTCTTAAAGTTTCAAGCTGACTCGTTTTACTGCAGATAATGTGGCATGTTCACCTTTTAATCCTTGGAGAAGAAATAGAAGCTCTGTTTTTGTATAACAGTGTAGAGCTGGATGATCATAGTATTATAAACGCACTAATAAATAGTCGGATCTCACTGTTCTGACACTGCCTTGCTGATCTATACTTGTATGAGAATGTCTGAGAAAAGACTGAGGAATAAGAACTTATTGCATCTGTCAGCCGTAACTAATAATGATCTGTTAAGGAGAGATGTTCATCAGACATTCAAATGGGAATTATTCAAGTTGTATGCTAAATTTCAAACTCACCTCAGGATTGACGTCCGTTGATTTAACAGTAGCGCTGAATAAACTACATTTTCCATTGTTTTTCATAACTCTGTTCTTTCAGACGAAGTCTTCAACATCAGCTACATGTTATATAAACTAAGTGGATACCTGTGTGTCTGTTTGCAAAACAACTACACAGATATGACAGTCTTTTTTTTTTTTTTTTTTGTTAAAACTGCCACTGAGAGAATCGCAGAGCTTTGAGCCTGGAGCAAATGTCTCTAAATGTAATTTCATTTCTGGGATAAAGGTGTGAGGAGCGTTCATCTGTCATACAATTAGAGTCAGGAGTGTAGAGCGTAACTCAGTTAGTTCTATTGTAGATAGAGGCGGATATGAATGTAGACAGTCCGTGTGAAAATAGGAAAGTAGCTGCATGACAAATGAACATGGTCTTTCCAAAAAAGCTCATTCTTCCTCTAACCCTCACTCACTGAAGTTTGGATGTCAGGGTGAATTTTCAAACATTAAAATAGGTCCTTTGAGTGTTCAAAGGGTGGAATGAAGAGCATCTGATGCCATATTTTGATGTTTTTTGGCTTTAATCCTGATGTTGATGACTCATTAGTCATGATGATTATGCACAGTGTATCATAGATACTGTTTTCTGGCCAACAGGAGTATTAAGAGCAGTCTGCTATATGAAAACAAGCCTAATTCAACATGTGTCTGTTGTTTCATGTATAGTTTACACATTTCCAGGCTTCGTGTTAGACAGTATATGGCCTCAGGGTTTTTGTGAGGATGACTCTTGCCCCTTCCTCTCCCCCTTGCAGCCAGACGTGTCGGTACTCTTGCCCTTGGACGACCCCGCCATGCACCAGCCTCTCTCTGCTAACATGGGGGTGTCCATGCGCGGCCTGGAGATTTTCTACTAACCACTGACCTCTGATCTCAGCAACATACCCCCCAGCAACTCTTTGACCCAAACCACTACTACTACTACTACTTCTTCCTCTTCCCCACCGTGCCCTGCCCGTCCACCTCCTGTGGCACTTCATGTGTGTGGCAGGTTGGCTAACAGACTGTAGTTTCTCTGCTCAGACCCCTTCATCCGTCCATCACGACATCCCCCCCTTCTCCCTCCCAGCTTGTGAGAAGGCAGTGTATCCCTCCTTTTTTTGGTGCCTCCATTAGCATGTTTTTTTTTTTCAATGTTGTTCTTTTGTCCTCTTAAATGGTTTTATTTGTTGCATTTAGAAAGAATATTGTCTTTTACTGTGCTCTTCTGTTCCCTCTCTGTCACTAATGCCACTCCATACTTGAGCAAATTGTGTTTACCGCACCAAAAACACAAATGTAATCATTCTTCGGCTAATTAAAGACGTTTAAGGCTAAAAGACAGAGTAGATGATGCTTACAAGCGTTGTAGCACAGCTATTAAAAGCAGCCATGGGGCCACCTGCAGAGACACATAACCGTCTCAGGGGCTGCGGGAGTGTTGATTGCATTCTCATTGAGTGCAAATCACATGATGGGAAAGAAGCTAAATATACACGTTTTTTGTCCAGCACGCTCATTCCCTTTCAGCGTCAGTCGGAAAACATCCATCAACTGCAAATGCAGCATCATCAAGTGTTCAATTACACCGCCCTGAGGGACTCCCAGCACACATATTCCCTGCAACAGACGGGATATGAACGCATCAATTTGCCAAATTGCTGATGTTGTATTGAGCACCACATCAGAAGCTCATTCCATGTTTACTGTGTCAAGCAGGGACAGAGAAGATGCCCCCATGGCTCTTCCTTATTGTTTAACAGAAAAACGGCCCCCACTTTGATCGATTTTTATGACCATGATTGTCCTGGAGGAGCAGCAATCCAAGGGCCATAAAAACTGCTGATGCTGGGTATTAGCGTTGACAGAGGTGGACATATGGAAGCGCATCAAAATAATTCAGCCCTGTGGTGGCTTATCACTTCCCTAGCCTGTTTGCAAACGCTTTGACCTTGCTCTGTGAAATGTGTGTTTCATTCACAGAGCAGTGTCCCATTGATTTGCAATGCTTGTTTTCCCTTTTTGGGGAGTTTGTATGTATTTGCTTTTTACCCTGCCATCTGGGCTGAATAATCACTTGATCCATGTGTTGCAAACAAGTCCAAGCTGACTCCTGTCTCCTCCTCTCCATTTTTCATCCATAGGCCTTCAACAAAAACAATCTGATTCTGGAGGAAAGAAATAAGTACTTCAATCCACAGCTTGCCGGGAAGACCTACACCAATGCATACTTCACCGACCTCAACACCTACGACGACTATTAGCCCTCAATTCAGCAGTACACACTCCGTAACACAGCGGGGATTCCAGCACCATCATCCATATGACTGTATTCTTTTTTCTGCTTTATTGAGATTCTTGGCACAGTGCGTGTCACACTTGGAGACTCTATGGCAGCTTGTATGTAATGAAAACAGACACACAGTGTTGCTTACGGAGGGAAATGCCCACTCTCTCTCAGGTGCCTTGGGGTACACTTGGAAAGCTCAATTTCTGACTCTCGCTGAGAAAATGACAAACCGGATTTCCAAATGTGGACTTAAAAAAGGGAAAAATAAGAACTGAACTCAAAGAGACTGTGGGACATGTGATCCCTTTTAACTTTCCTGTGACGCCTCTAAAAAAAAAGATTATGTATTTGTAATGATGGGAAATAACCACAAAACCGCTTTGCATGACTTCATCTGATGTGTTTTCTCTGCCGTTATGTTTCGTTTTGCATGATTTATGGCATTCCAGGGTTCAGGGACTCGAAAAGAAGTGCTTCTTTTTTAGCTTGTCTTAGGTTCAGGACTGGATTTGGAAAGACATCAAATCAAAGACAGTTGGGAAGCCTGGTGGCTTTTACTATTTACAGCTGCCGAAATCTCCAGATGGATCAATATCCACACCCAGTCCTTGAATCAGGATGTAGATATTTAAAGTTCATGGTCCATTCTGTCCAACTCTTTTTTTTACATCATGCTATCAGCTTGGGTATTTTTCAGATATTGAACTTTCATTGCAAATTTTTCTTTTGTTTTTCTTCTGTTTTGTTTTTAAGGTGCTTTTGTTTTGTACAGGAGGTTAAGTTTGGAGCCTATGTCTGTAGTTTTTTTCTTTTAATACATTTATTCAGTGTCTCAAGTGTTAAAAGAATGAAACATTTCTGTTAAAAAAAAAAAAAAAAAAAAGTTATCATATCAGCCTGCATCAAGTTCAGTCTTTGTCACCGTACTTTTTATATTTTTTGTAACAAAAAAAAATAATGTTTTTGAATTTTGATAGTGTTCGCTATCCCTTTGGCTTCTGAGTTAAAGATGTATTTGTGGGTGCAGGATGTTAATGGCATTTACTGTACAGATGGAGCAAACACTATTCTCCTGAACCCCAACTGGAGCGCTACACATATACTACTAGATGAAATCCATTCATTGATTTGAAATATTCCTGTTCACAGTGTATAACCAAATATTAGGTTATTCAGTGGTTCAGTTGCAACTAACTCTTTTTACATGTTTGCTTGTGTTACTGTGCATAAATTAAAAACTGCTTCGTACACAACAGACTTGACAGTGTGAGTTAAACAGACGTCTCATTTGTAAAACCTTTGATCTCGTGTATTTTACTTTCTCCGCAGCTCGCATGAAGCTTGTAAACATTGCTGAGTGAAAGCTGATACATTTGTGAGATACTTCCATTCAGTGGGGTTTCATCTGACAACTTTGGAGACTTTGATCTTCCTCCAACAAAATACTGTTAAAAACGGAGCACCATAAGAACCTCAGCACTTCATAAATCCCTCAAAACCGGTGTAGCAGACCCCCTCCACCTGTTTTTTTTTAAAGGAGTCTTCGGCAAGGCCCTGCAGTGACAAATGGCAAGTGCAGAATTGGAAGGATACCTGAAGGGTACAAATCGCACGAGGCAGCAGGGTAAAGGTTGAGAGGGGAGAGGGGGGGGAGGGATGAAGTCTAAATTCTAAACTCTAATCTGTATGATGGGGTGTAACAGCACACACGGCGCTGTTCTCCATCAACCTTCAACCTGACGTCCCATCTGTGTGCAGAGGGTAATGGAGGGGGTGTTATTAATCACCCCGCTGTTTGGTTGGTCGAAGGGGGGAAGAAGGGGAGGGGGGTGCTGATGCAGGTGAATGTGCAGCTCAGAGCTGTGTGGCTCCTGAGAATCACGTTCTTTGGCTTGAGTTCATTCTAACTAGCCGAAAAAGCAGACACAAATTTACACATGAAGGATCCAAGAGGACAGTGTGTATGTGTGTGTGTGATAGAAATGTTTTGAAGGTTGGAAAAGTGTTGATATCGGCTGCAGAAAGGCACATTTCCCTGGCAACTATGGAAGTGTAGAGGTGTCTCAAACTTCTCTTTAGTGTGTGGAGTTTTAAAACGGCAAAGTGAGAGCTGTGCAGGTCACAGTCAGGCAGACACATGTGACATTCCAGTGTGACAGCACGGCCAAGGACAATAAATGACTTTCCCAAAGTGGCATTTAGGGACTGCTAAAGGTCTCAGCTAAAGGTCACAAGAGCATGGTTTCTGCATGTCAGAGAAAGCAGCTGTGAGTGCCTGCATGTGCATAAAGAAGTCAGAGTGTCATGATATGCGACTCGCAGGAAGCGATCGACCAAAAGCCTGCATTATGTTCATGTATGTTCACGTCAAAGGGTTTCATGAATTCTGCAACAGCGACTATTTCAGGCAACCACTTTGTTAGAGGCTGAAATATATCAAGACTTATTGGATAGATTTTTCAAACGTGATGTTACCCTGAGAGACAAATCTCTTCTTATTTCTAGCACGTCCAACAGGTCAATCACTCCCCCCCCGAATAGTGACACATTTTAATGCATCGATTAGTACATCAATACAGGAAATTAGCGTTGTCTAATGACAGAAACAATTGGACCAATTTTTTTTTTTTTTTTTTACATTTATGTTCCACTTGAGATTAGAATGAAACACAACCATCCTCAGGTGTTTCTGGTTGTCAGTTTATTCAGGTTATTAAGATTTATTAGGGGCTTTTGTGCCATTATTTATTATACAGGACAGTGGATAGATCAGGAAACTGGGGAGAGAGAGTGGGGAAAGGAGCCGCAGGTCAGACCCGAACCAGTGTCCCCTGCCTGGAGGACTATGGCCTTCGCACATGGGGCGCGACCTAACCATTGGGCCATCTGCGCCCCTACTCATAGACTGTATAAAATATAGACATAGTCTCTGTGACATCACCCATTGAATTCTCAAGAGGTGATTTGAAGTACAACAACGGTGGCTGACAATATGGAAATGCAGACTCCAAAGAACTTTAAGTAATGTAGAAACAAGCAAAAAGGTGAAGCTGAGCTGGGATTCAAGGCTCCTGGCAAACAGCTATAAGGAGCCAACTGTCAGTCAACTCAGCCATGCCCCTAATAATACAAAACTATGCATAACTCTTAGCCTTAATATAATCTAAACAGTTTTTTCCTGCTTAAAAAAGGGGCATGGGACCTTATGAGGATTCTATGGCTTTTTGAAGCCAGCCTCAAAGTGGACACTCGAGGGACTGCAGTCTTTTGTACTTCCGCATTGGCTTCATTATTCAACGCCCAGAGGTTGCTCCATGGTTTTACTCTGGGCTCATTAGATTAATAAGCATGATGAACTTAGATCGTGGACATGGCAAACTTTACACCATTAAAAACATTAAATATACTAAAGCTAACAACACCACTTACTGAGCATGGACGTGAAAACTCTTGTTCCCAAAATAGTTTTATGTTTGTTTGTTTTTTTAAAACTGTTCATAATGGTCTGGTGATCCTAAAAGTCCAAAACACATTTCACAGTTGTTGTGTTTTGTAAAATGTTGTGGTTTGTAAATGGTGTTGGGTTTTAAACATTAGGGCCAGCGAAATTAAAAAATGGAAGTAATAATGAGGAAGTTGTTTCTCAGTGGAAACAACTGTAATATTTCAGAATGCTCAGATTTAACATTTTTAAGTAGTCTTGATTTGAATAAAGACACAAAACCCTTGTCTTTGAAGAGGTCATTTTCATTATCCTAATTTTGAACAGCTCAAGAATTCTTTTTTTAATAAATATTGAAAAATATATTGACCTCTGAACACTCCTCTAGGCTTTAAATCTCCATTGTAATTGTCAGAATATATATTTGAGTGACACCTTCATGATGTGATTGGAATAAAGGAAAAATAGTTCTCTCAAAATATGAGCCAGGCGTCTCTGCATGTTGCCATTTTGCTCATGAAGCATTCAGCTGCTCGGTTAATTAGCAGCCTGTATACAGAGGCCTCTGAGTGGCAAACAAGGTGAGTGAGTGAGATTGTTCCTGTCAGGTAGGTAACAGAGCGTGAACATCCCATTAAACACCTCTCTTTTTTTCCCCCTCTGGAGAACAGACCCTCTCATTCACATGGATCACTGTGCTTTGGACTGGCCTCCAGCATGCAGCTCCCTGATCAGATCCAGCTCTGACTGCACTGTAATATCAGCAGGTTTGGTCATTGAAATACTCCCAAAATAATGTCCCTGGACTACTTGTTATCTCCAAAACTGAACTATCTATGTCATTTTTCTTTTGTGTGGAGAGAATCAGACAAAGTTTTAGCCAAATGTGGGATGAGACCCAGTGCATGCAGCACATTTTCTTTTCGTGAAAAGAAAAAAGCTGTGCTGAGTTATATTTATACGAGCCGGGAGAAGTGATGGAAGAAGATGTTGACTAAACAACCCCAGGGAAGACAGAAGACTACAGAACAATTTATGAGCTGTCATGAAATGTTGTTTTTTTTTCCAGTAGGAAAATAACCGTGATTACTGACGCCTGTCATGCAGAGGGATCCTTGAGCAGCAGGGTTACATGGAGCACACACAGACACTTTAAATTAGATATTTTTCACAGCATAGCACCGCAGAGGTGGAGTGTACCCTATACTCAATCTGCATCTGTTTCTACCTGAGGCCTAGGTGAAGCCCTGTCGATTTACCTATTTATTTGTTGTGTCTTTGCGGCTATAAATAGGCAGACAAAGTTTCTTTAGCTATTCCCTGATGCATTAGAGCATTCCCAGAAGAGTGTTTTTCTCTGTGCTTGTATATTTTGAAGCGAAAACTCCTT
This sequence comes from Labrus bergylta, assembly GCF_963930695.1. NCBI lineage: Eukaryota > Metazoa > Chordata > Actinopteri > Labriformes > Labridae > Labrus > Labrus bergylta. The sequence continues at coordinate 12,939,288 of NC_089214.1, forward strand.
AATGAAGCTTCACTCCAGATTAACATTACAGTGCATTCAAAGAACACAGATGAGAGAGATTTTTCAAAGCCACTCTTATCCCCATAACACCATTTGTTGGATTTAAGAAAGAGAATTCTGTTTTTGCCTGTAATATTCATATTTTCATGACATTACATTAGCATTTAAAGTTTCCACATCGCACAACAGTCTTTCGGATACTCTTTTTTTTATGTCGCAGAGAGAACAAAGCCCAGCTTCCAGCAGCGCTCACTCACAGATATTTGTGTGGGTTGATAGGAAGCTGGCTCGACGCTGCAGCTTCCTTTCCGTCGAGCCAGACTGAAGGATGAATGTCACCGTAGGCGCTTATGCCAGCTCGGGGAGACCACCATAGATTCAACCCAGAGACATCTGGAATCCCAGGTGCCCGTCTCGCTCGATCCAGGTCTCAGCTGCAGGAAGCCAAGACGAGTCATCAATGCAGAGACCATCCAAGCCATACAGAAGCTTATCGGCTCTACCACAACACCCTTTATGGGCCTATTCACCTCAATCAAAGCTGTTATTTAGGTAACGAGCCAAGATGGCGGATATCGCTGTGCTCCAATTACTTGCTATTTCTCCTCCATCTTTCCTTGCCAGCTTCCCCACAAGCCCTGATTCTCCTCAGCGAGCCCAGCTGCTCTGGCGCTGCTCCTCGTCCTCGGTGTCTGCGCGTAGGGAGACCTTTCCGAACAGAAGGGCTCTGTCAGCTCAAGACTCACTCACAGGAGCTATTGATGTCTGCCGTGGGGTTCGGTCCAGCAGGGCTTATCGATGGCAGGGAGGTGGGCTTGAAAAGTGCAAAGTCAAAAAATGACTTCCTGTGAATCATTTTGGAGCTGCTGTGAGATAGTTGTGGATAACAGGTTGATAAAAAAAAAAAAAACACTCATAGACGTTTCAGTTTCAGTCATAGTTTTAGCTTTAACGTTAAAGCTCCTGTGAGAAGTTTTTTAACTGCATGAAAGAGGCTTTAAATAACATCGATGTCTCTTTATAACCTACAAAAGGAAGCAAGATCATCAGCGACAAGACAATTTCAGGGGTTTTTTTTAATGCGTGTTACCACTGCCACAGGGAAGGTGTCAGACGGGGGAAAACGTGTCACTGTATATATTGACGGTGAGTAGTATGTTAGACTGTTAAAATAAAGCACATACGATCTTATTGTCAGAAAACACTACTTACACAAGTCTAAATCAGCAGAGATTTAGTGAGATTAGACGTACCACCTTGTCCACAGGTGACGTCAAAATCAACACAAACTGAAAGATTGTCCCAGGAGCTTTAATGTAGTTTACATTCAAATATTATCCTCTGTGATAAGAATGAACAATTACAAACTTGTGTAGTTGCAAATAAGTTTATTTTTCTGTTGAGTGTGACTATCACTTACAAACTGAAGAGCAGGAAGCCACTGAAAGTGTTGTTGATTATTTTGACTATCATGAGAGCGTACCCTGAAGGAAGCTTCATGTACACCAAAATCTCCCTCACTTAACTGAAGAGGTAATGCATTTGAGAAATACATTTGGCGTTCATTATTGTTGTATTCCCAGTTTGCCATCATTTTCTGGTTATTATGGTAAAGGTAGAGACCACAACTGTGACCGTGGCGGTTTTCAAATGCAGTGGAGCAGTAAACGCCTCTGATTGGTGCGATGAACATGCCTACACGAGAGGAAGAGTAAAAAGAGAAAAGTCTGTCATTAAGCATTGTGACAGAAATGTGATCAGTAAAGTGTTTCTCTATCTGTTCACACTGGAGCTGTACCTGATATAGGATTATAAGCATTGCCAATGTTGATGAAGATTTGGTTGTATGTCAGTGTTAGGTCCGTGTTGAATGGTCCCATCTGACTGGTCAAGCCCACAGAGAACGCCATCTTACCTGTAATAAGAGTGATATATCAGCAATGAGGAGTGATTTTAGTATACAGGAAAACTGTTTTATTCACATCATCTTATAGTACAATCAAAATGAATTGGGCTACTAGTAGCAGCCTGTTGTAACACCAAAAGGTTGGTTTGAACATAACCCTAACCCTAGCTGTGTGCTGTATGTGTTAATAATAATCATAATAACAGACTATGCCAGCGAATAAGATTCAACATGACCTAACAATAAATCCTTTCGCATTAGTGGTGGTAAAAGTATTTAAACAAATGTTATGTTGTATGCTATTTCGTCATAGTGAGTGTTTATCTGTTAAATTGTATTTGTTTTTCTCTCCCTGTGTGGTTGGGGTGATTAAAGACCAGGTTATTCTGATGCTTTGTTATCAGATCACATCAAGAGTTACATGCAAAAAACAACACATGGGGAACTAATGAAGTATGATGCATTAAGATTAAAAGAGTGTTTTCAACTGTTTGGCCTTTGACCTCCCAAAAAATATTTCATTTGTCTGTGCACTGTTAAAACTTCTATTAGACATATTAAAACTTAAAACTCAGTACCTGTATTTCTTTTCTCCAGCTCAGAAATCGTGTTCTTTGTGACCACTAGCTCTGGATCAGTCGTGGGTAGAGCAGACTCTGTTTTAAATGGCAGAGTTTCAATGTCAAATCTGTCGGCTGCAGTTAAGGTCAGGTGTGTTTCCAGGCTTTTTTATACTGGGATGACTTGCGAAGAGTATGTGTGCACAAAAACACATGCTAGGTTAGCATTTACTCACCATTTCAGTATCCACTCATTAGTCCTATTGAACTACATGAAGGTACCAAAGCACAGTATAAAGCTTTTACAAGCTTTTACAACTTCAGTGTCAGGCACCTCTTTGCTTTTTGTACAATTGGGATAACTGGGTGGGTATGCAACAGTTGTGAAGCAAATAATATACTTTGTATGCCAATTCACCGGACAGTCATGGGGAGACAGAATCTGTTAAAAATCGCAGAGTTTAAATGTCAAGAACTTTCATGTTCAGTATAAACATCAGGGGAGGCCCAATTGGGTCACGGACTCATGCAAGAGCCCCAAGTACTGTATGTGTGCTCAAAAACACATGAAAGAATAGCATTTACTTAACCTTTCTGTCTCCACTAATATTCTTTCACTTTAACGATCATTGTTTAGGATAATTGGATATGCAACTTTACTGACACCCTGTGTAAGACAAACAGATGTCAAGGAGGAGCCTCATGGACACCCCCCTACAGGCAATCTCCATAAAATATACAAATTTAATAATTCATAACATAAATAAAATCTAAATAGTTATAAATATATATTATGAATATATTGCTTTTTCTCTTACCCATAAAGAAGGGTGTAGCTTACCCTCCGGGTTGGGGTTATTTGGTTTGAACGTGAAATAAAAGGTTATTTCTGTCTTTATTCCCAATGGTTAGAGTTTTAATCACATTTGGCCACACTTTTGATATTCGATAATGCAGTTCAACTACTTTTTAACACAAACTTAAAATCTTTTACAAGTAAAATCAATATCGCTCTGTCCTTCTCAAAAATTCAATAAGGAATTCATAAAGGTACACATAAAAGGATATAATGATGCCAAGGAGATGCCCAAATTCTCAAATGTAATTTAATGCCCTGGGTCTGGACCTTTGAATCTGCCGACTCAACAGAATAAACTAAAACAGGGTTGTAATGAGTTGACCATTATGTCTTTAATCAAGCAAGTCCTTTATATGAGGTTGGACATTTTGGGAAATATACATAGTTTGTTTGATCATTTGTTTGATTTCACTCATAGTATGTGCAGGAGGCATGAAGCTACCATTTGCTGCCAGTCATTAGCATGCAACAAAGACTGTAGACCGGGATCACCCAGTTTTGATTTGTTCCAAGATAACTAAATTGCCCTACCAGCATTTGTTTTTGCACAATTACAAGGTGTAAAGCATACCATTTGGATGTGGCCAAAATAGCTGTTTCAAACTAATCAAAAAGGTTATCTTGCAATTTCTTCTTTACAAATGCACCATACAGAAAACAGTGAGCAAATAATTTTCTCCTCTTGTTAAAAGCATCCCAATATGTGAATCTATCCTAACGTTACACATAGACTTCTTTTTTTCCACCTCACCAAGGCTTTCCCTGGACCCGAGCCCAAACTCCCGTAAGCAAGTTTACAGTAAATCCTGTAAATTCAAGTGCTGTGTGAAAATCTGTGAACATGTACTGTGGCCCTGCCAGCTCTTTTCTAAACAAAGCTTTCTTTATACTGAGAGCACTTGGCTGTAAGAGAATCCTGCTCATCACCAAGGCTGGAAACCAATGATTTCATATTTCATTCTCTTTATGTGTTTCTGCTAATGTGATGTTATTTGATATTTCCAGGAATCATCCATCATGCATTTCTCCCTCAATATCACTCATTTGATCAACAGTGACCTTCTGAGGACAGTATGTATTTCTGTAAACACTTAACATTTTTATTGAAGATTTCTAAGTGGAATGGATTTAGCATGTCAGAGGATGGTTCATTGCATAAGAAAATACTTAATGAATTCATCAGATAAACTGAATAGGAAAAAATAAATATTAAAAAGATTCCCATCCAGTAAAAAGTTCATCACTGGTTTTATGTGAGATGTTGGATTCTTCAGTTTGATTCCTTCTTGCCTTATGCAGTTTAATTAAATCTGCTTTAGTCTTTTTTTTCATCAAATCAAGAAGCTACTAGCTACAGACAGTTATGACCTGAATATGAAAAATCCTTCTGCTTTAAAGGGTTAGGGTCTTTCTATTTAGTTTCTGCGTATTGGTTATCCAACCAGAACACAACCTCACTGTTCTGGTTCACTCTTGTTGTGTTCTGGTGGCAGAAGTTTGCTGTTTTTTAGTGAAAAAGTTCAAAATATTCAACGTCATTACCTGAGCAACAAAAAATGGCAGTAAAAGGCTACCTGCTGCAGGCTGTGATCGATGAAAGTAGTGAGAGACGGACATTTCTCAGAAGTTGGTGGAGTTCAATTCAGAGCATAAAAACACAACTCAGAATAAATAATAAATGTTGGACGGAAAAATAAGTTAATGCTAGTAAGAAACTTGAAAGGTAATGTTATGTCAATGTTGTGTTTACAACTTGTTTGCGCTGCCCCCAAGTGGTCAAACATAGTTAAATGTAGGTTTTACTAAAAGTATTAGCATAGAACACCAAAAACATACTTGTGCAAAGTGAATGAGCAATTGTGTTATTTTCAACACCTGGAGACATGAGATATATTTCATGACATCATAATTGGCATGGAGACTAGATTTCAACCCTAGAGGTGTAACTGTTACATGCACAAGTAATGCACTCCAGCTTTACACAAAGTCTCTGTTCAGGTACATATGGAGGTTGGAGTTCACCTGAATTTTCGTCTATCACTTACCTGCATTGTTCAGTTCAGACAGGTCTTTAAAAAAAAGGCTACTTGTATTTTAAGTGATAGTAGCTGCTTTGAGTAGATGCCTACCATTATATTAGGGGGGGTGGCCCGCCCCCACAAAAATTGTGATGTACCTGTGATTTCTTCATCATAAAGATGTGGTATTATTTTGAAGGTGAAGTTTCACAAGGAGTTTTATTAGCAGGTCTGCTTCTATTCATTTTTCATTTCCTGACATCATCCACTGTCCTGCTGGTTTGCTTCTTTTGCTGCAAATGGTCCAGTCCAGAGCACTGAATAACTAAAACCCACAAAGACTGGCGCTGACTCGTTAGGTAAGCCTTTTAACAAAAGGATTGACATGTGTCAGGGTATTAGGCACAGACGGCCTACCTTGAAGGCTCTCGAGGTGTGATAAAAAAGTTTCTAGAGACGCACATATCCAGACTTTGATGGCAGCGTGACATGAGAGGTAAAATATGTGAAGTGTGGGTGGTGGATTGATGATGCATGTTCACGGATAAATGTAGCTGATTTTATATTGGAAAAAAACTTTAATAAGTGAAAAGAAAAGTAAAACAAAAAGACAGAAGTGAGTGCTGCACTGGGTCAAAACATGTAGAGTAATCAGGTGCTCTTCAGGAACAGGGGACAATAGTCATATAGCTAATAAAAACGTTTGACTGTCCTGATGACAAACAAAAAGTTTGAAGTGTGGAGAGGCAGTCTTTTAAGATTTATTTTGGGGCATTTTATGCCTTTAATGGAGACATAGGACAGTGGATAGAGTTGGAAATCAGGGAGAAAGAGAGTAGGGAATGACATGCAGGAGAGGAGACACAGGTTGGATTTGAACCTGGGCTGCCCGCTTTGAGGATCACAGCCCCCATACATGGGGCGTTCACCCTAACCACTGCGCCACCAGCGCCCCGAGAGGCAGTCTTTAAGCAAAAGTCAGAGACATTCTGATATCGTATAAAAATCCTTTATTTAACAGTGATGTGTCAACGCGTTTCCTTTAATACACGTTGATGCGACTGTTTCAAACCTAAATCATGCAGGATTAGCATAATCTCTAAACGTCAGTGTTTGTGTTTGTTTTTACCTGTTTGGCTCACCAGATGGCTGGAGTTTGTTTCATTAAGATCATACATCGTGTGTCAATCACAGACATGCAAATTCATTGTCTTTTATTGGCTTTATAGTGTGGTTGACAACCTTAAAAGTTGAGCGTTCATTAAAGTCTGCCATCTATCACATCTGGTATACCTAAGAAGAGCTGAACAGAAAAAGGTACTTTAAAATATGATTTGACCCAGGTCTCTAGTTGTGGGAGCATGAAGCAGCATGGCTGATATCTCATTAGTGACAGAATAGAGGTCAGGGTGAAAAACATTGCACTCATCACCTGCTGGATGACAAATGAAGCCCTTCATGAGCCGGAGGAAAGAGGAGATGAGAAAGAGAGAAGAAAGTTAGAGAGAAACAGATAGAGGAGAGGCCGCGGTGTGAATGGGTAAGTAAGAAAACCCCCGGAAGAGGGAGTCTCTGTTATTATTGCCTAGTTTGCTGCTCTTACATATTTCATTTCTACACATTATAAGCTTTTTTTGTTGTTGTTTTAACAGCCTTTTCAGGATCTACAACAGAGGATCCGAGCATCCCTCCAAGGTATGGTTTGTCTCTTTGATTAATGAAAGCACTCAACACAGGCAGAGGAACACTTAAGGGATTCATGCTCATAAGAAAATTGATTACCTTTAACTAGAAAACAATGGGAAAAGGGGAAGTGTAATGACTGGGCACCTATTTTACTTCACAATCATTACAGGGTGCAGGAAAGCAATCACCATGTTCTGTAAAATTCTGGTATTAATGACTCTTAAAGTGAGAGAAAACACTGCATAAAAACACTCCTTAGAAGACGGATTACTGCCATCATACGACAAACATGAAACATTAATATTACAGAGATTACAGTCTGGTTCTGTTTCTAATCAAAATAAAGCCTTCTTGCTCACAGCTATCATTTGTCTTAAACTTTGCCAGCACATGAAAAGAACAAATGTGATTCTAAAGTTACGTCAGTCACAAAAGCCTTGTAGCGGATTAATCAGTGTTAATTTGAACTCTATTTCAAAAACAACCAAAAACCCATTCTTCCCTTCTTTTCTACAACTAACAATTAGAATCCAGCTTTATTGCTCCGGATTAAACCAACTCCTCATTTCACCACCCTATTAGATTCATCCCCCTTGCTAATGGGCCTTGTGATGAGCTATTGATCTACAGCAAGGTGTCTCAGGAAGTGAAGAAGCACCACACATAATAAAACCCACCAAAAGAGAAGAAAACAAACTCAAAAAGTAACAATAGGGTCTTATTCAAAGTCTCAACATTCAGGACTTATAATTGACCATTCGTTAAGCCCCATTCCCCTGTCACTGTGATCGCACCTGTCAAGCTCTCCAGTCTACCGTGGTGCATCATGCAGTCACAGAAATTGTAGCAAATAGGCCTACTCAAAATGTGCTATTGCCTACTTAAAAAAAAAATGATGTGGGAATTCACACAGACGTAAACAACAGCTCATAACAAATTCCATACTAACCGGTATTTGGTTGTCTCTTGAAATATTTGTATCTTTCCGATTTCTTTGACTGTAGACAGCACTAGCAAGTGCTAATGGTAAACTAGTGCTTGCAAGATAAAATGTCTGATATAATAATAATAATAATAATACATTATATTTAAAGGCGCCTTTCACAACTCTCAAGGTCAACTTACAGAGCAGAGATAAAAACAACATAAACAAGGTCGATGTCTGAGGAGTTATGTATCATATGATATAGTTTGTAAGCTTACTTGTATTTTTTTGTATGGTAAACAAACATGTCACCGGGCGGCTGTGGCTCAGTTTGTAGAGTCGATGGTTGGTCGTTCGACGTCCAATGTATCCTTGGGTTCCCAGCTCTTGAGGCAACATGTCTGATGTGTCCTTGGACAAGACACTTACCTGTCAGCAGCGTATGAATGTGTATGAATGGGATTACTCAGTTCTGATGGTCACTTTACACAGAAGCCTCCGCTGTCAGTGTATGAATGGGTGTGAATGTGTAGGTGTGACATGCGGTGTAAAAGCCCTTTGAGTAGTCAGAGGACTAGAAAAGCGCTACACAAGCTCAAGTCCGTTTACAATTTACCAAGTCCATTCACCGAACCACAAATATTATAAGCACTGTAGAAAGCTAGCTAGCTAAATATGCTAACACTCGCCCATTAGTATGCAAACGTTAGCTTAGGTTGGCATGACTCCAAATGTAATTTTTATCCTTGTACGTGCCAAGCTTTGAGTTGTTTTTCCATTCTCTTGGCATTCAGAGGACAATCCAAAATCATACTAGCTAGCCAACACAAAGGCAACAAAACAGTTGACCTTTTTAAAAGAGTGTTAATCCATCATTAAACCTTGTAGTTTAACTGCTGGGTTATCCACATGCCCTTTCCTTTCTCATGGTGATTCATTTAACCTCTGACCACCTTGAAGAAGAAAAAATATAATCAAATATCAGCAGATTCGTAAAATTCCTCCTCAGCTATTTGTTATCAGTTATTAGTGATGAGGGGTTTTTTTATTTCCAGGAGCAGAGTATCAGATACATTAGGGCCAGGAGTGAATGATGACGGTAATTAGGACCGAGTTGTCCTTTCTCAACCTCCACTCTTCAACTTTCTGCAGACTTTTATTCTTCTCTTTTTCCATTTCTGAATGAAAGATTCATAAGATCTATCAGAAGGTTGTGATTATTAATAAGCCTCTGGACTTGTGTGAACTGTCATCCTTCAGGTGGAGTCCCCTACTTTACACCTATATAAAAAGAAGTCTTTTATCTACAAAAACATGCATGTATTAAAAGCATTTTTACTATACAGGCTGTAATTATCCTTTCTCATTGATTTCCTTCATATCCATGATGGACCAGACTACCCACAGATAGTTTATAGATACAGATATCCCAGCTTCGATTGGATTCTAGTGGCTCAAAAACGGCTCTATTATATTTCCTACAGTTCTCCATTTTTTCATTGTGAGCTTCGCCTGCTGCTTGCTGAGATTTGCAAGGCGGTAGAATTTGATCCCTCCTGGAACAAATTGAAATGTACTGTACTTGCAGCGCTCAGCAGTAGGCCTATCATGCAGCTCGGCGAGGCCATGTTGTGCTGACTAGACTCGGGCACTCAGCTCGCTGCACACACCTACACAGTGGGCCTTAAATCCAATGCACTGTGGAGAAACCCATAGACTGTGCATCTGTGTTTGTGCAGATGCACTACTGAGTTAAAAGGATAAAAAAAAAACACTCTATGGCTAGCCAGTTAATCAATCGTTTTTATTAATCAAGAGCCAAATCCCAGAAAAGTTAGCTCATCATGACACTCTGTATGAAGAGCAGTTCAAGGCTCTACTCAGTAATAATTACAGACACCAAACATGAATCCACTTGACAAAACGTGTCTGGAAAAACTTTCTTAATAGGCAGAAATGGATAAACAAACAGACAGATGGAAGGACAGGATGACTCCAAGAATGTCTTTTTTTCAAATCTTGGAACACTTTAGATATCATTGACAGCGACAATATGTACCTCCGGAAATGATGGACAACTTGTTGGTATTTCTGGTGCAGCCAGCAGTGAGCATTCAAAATCTTCCTTTTCCTACAATTCTACAATTCACTTAGCAGACGCTTTTATCCAAAGCGACGTACATCAGACAGCACATCTTTTCCATGTGCTGTATTGTTTACAGGCCTGTTGGTAATTAAAGAAGCAATCGCATCGTCAGATTTAGATTCAAAGTTACATCCTTCAAAGGAGAGACCATTCATCGGTTTCTGGGAACTTTCAGTTCTGCTTCTTTTAGCAGTATAAGCTCACAAAAGAAAGCAATTTTCTTGTGATTTAGTTACAACAGGTCCTAAGTCTGATAAAATAACATCATGATGATCCAGATTTTGAAAAAGTAAAAAGGCCAGGTTTGTCCAGTCTGTTGTTAATGGAAGAATATGTGACATGTTACACATAAATAAAGCAGAAATCAAGTATATCCTCTGTAAATGCTGCTTGCGCTCAGTGGTGCTTGATTATGGTGCGTTCTGTTTGATAACTCCTTCGTGCAAACGCGAGTAGAGAGGGGTTGGAGGTGTGCTGCTGGAGGAGAACGGAGGCTTCAGAATAGCGGAGGTGTCGCCAAACAGCAGACTGTTTTGGTTTAGTGCTTGTGCTCATTAAGGGCGACCTCTAATGGATCAAAAAGTTGCACATTCTTCCTTTAAGAGGAGGAGAAAACAACTTTTAATGGGATTGTTTGTTGAATGGAGGTCAGATTGTTCATTGTTTGGAAATCTGAGCTGATTAGCTTTCACAACAGACTGTCAAGAAGATTGTTAGGTGCACTTGCATGCAGATATCTGATTCAAGAAATAAATAAATTATCATTAGATTACCACTGATGAGAGCCAAGATGTCATTACGGTGGATATCATACTAAAAGCGTTTTCTCTCTATGGACTGGTTCTCCTGCATACACCATGCCTGCTGATATGTGATTGTTTAATGTTACTTGGACTACAAACTCACTTCAATCTAAAAGCAGAAAACCTGACATACCAAAGTCCAGTCCCATGAGTCCACATATTGTTTTTTGGGGCTTTTTTGGGGGGCCTTTTGCCTTTATTTAGACAGGACAGTGGATAGGGAGGAGGAAATCGGGAGGGAGAGAGAGTTGGAAATTACATGATGTAAAGGAGCCACATGTCAGACTTGAACCAAGGCTGCCCGCTTGGAGGACAGTAGCCTCCGAAACATGGGGTACGACCTAAACGCGTGGACATCAGCGCCCCAGATTCAACATTTCGATGAAGAACTGGTTATTAGAGATTATTCTGTCCCTTGTTTTTTCATAGTGAAAAATATAGTATTACAATTTTTGGAGCGTTTTACGGGCGTGCAAAAAAACAGGGGCTAGAATCTCTCCGTTTTTTCTCTCAGACAGCGGGAGCAGCAGACAGGATGATTCTGGGTTTTAGACTCATAAACACCTCTGTGAGCCAGCCAGGGGCCTACGAGTTCATAGGATTGATGTCGTAAAGCCCTATCTCCCACTCTGTCTCTCTCATGCTCACATACACAACTCTATTTCAGCCTGTCTCCGTCTCTTTCACTCCCCTGCACTCCCAATTCACCTTTCCTCATGATTAGATTGACTGGCTTTGTTTTAGGACCAGCAGCTCAGGGCTTGAGAACCACTATGAAGGGGAATTGCCTTTAACTGAGATGAGGTTTGTCTCAGCTTGCTGCTTTAAGCCACGGGGTATTCAGCATGTGTTTCAGCCCACAGCCTGTATACGTTATCCACGGCCCCCCTGGCAAGGCGAGGTATATCGCTTCTCTCAGGCAGACAATATTTGTATTTATTTGTATTGCGTACATGTTTCAAATCCAATATGGAAGCGTCGGTCAGAGCGGATAGGGCTTGGAAAAGAAACCCTGCAGCTAAAATTAAATTGCTATGGTCATTTTTTTTCTGAATATATATTGCTAGTGAAAACAAATTCAAAGAGAATCACTACATCTGATGTTGGTGTGACATTGGGTTGTCCTGGAAGTTCGTCTTTTGTGACCGTTATGGGCATCATTATGAGGAATGGATGTAGTTACCGAGCGAACACTACGGCAGTATATCAGTGGATTTATGCTTACAGTTGCCTTGCAGGCGGGTGCTCCTACCTTTCTCTCTCTCTCTCTCTCTTTTTTTAGCCCCTTTGCTTCTTTCCTTGGACTCACATCAATTTGTCCTCATTTTGCCTCATCCTGTGGTTGCGGTGTGAAAGCAGAGATGCAGACAAGGGGAGTAAATGAGTGTGTGCATGAGTGTATGTGTTTGTGTGTGTGTGTTTCTTTTTGTCAGGAAAAGTAAGAGAGAAAAAAAAAGGGAAGAAGTAGTGGAGAGGATGGCAGGTGGAGGAGGAGGAGGGACGATAGTCTGGGTTGCTTTTCCGTGTCAGAAGAAGAGTGTCTGGCCCGTAACGAAATGCCAACCAAATGAGGACGGATCAGGGGGCCGAGCGTAAGCCACCCTGAGCCCCCATTACAGAGCGCAGAAGACGGATGGGACTGCTCGTCCTGAGAGAGGGAAGAGAAACACACACACGCATTAATACACATCCTCACATTCACATCCACGTGCACAGGCCTGAAGGACACAAACACACACATAAACACTGCATACAAAGAAAGAGACGGGAATAAATAGATAGAGGCAAGTTGATGAAGTGCTACCATCCTTGGAGAGGAAACATGCATGTACGCTCCATTCATACTGACAGTCTGCATTCAGAATAAACCTCTCCTCTGAGGATGCAAATCCATACATATCAGACAGCAAATAAAACCAGACACTGACTCACTGACTACAAATACTTAACCGACAAATGTCTCACTGCTAGCAGAAGCTGGCTATGCTAATTTTCAGATGGCAATCATCAATCATGCAGCCAGCAACCCGTTCTGTACCCAATAATGACGAATGATGAAAGATAATGTGATAAATCTGGATCTTTTTTTCTTCACTTCCCAGAATGCTTACGGCCCCAAACTGTTTGCTTGTCTCGACTCTGTTTTCTTTGAAACAATTCACATCAAAAACACGACAAATGATTTCCTCCCAGTGTTTCTTTAACGACTGCAGAGTGTTACTTTATGGGGTGTGACTAAAGCACTTCTTCTTATTAATGTTTCTGGTCAATGACTTCTATCAGGAAAAGAGAACAGAGGATCAGAGGAGCACCAGCAGCTGAACAAGGGGAACTTATGGAGCCACCCTGGCGGGAGCAGACCCATATCAAACGGCACGACAGCAATCAAAACGTTTATAATGGCCAAGCATCAGGCAGTTCTCACGGTGTAATTCAATTGTAATATCACCCCCGCTGAGGGGAAAGGAGGTCTGAGGGTTTTCAACTTATTCAGTGACTACTCAAGAGCACTTACACCTACTGCTGTTCATACCATGTTTAAATGGACACACACAAAGCCTTATATCAATTCAAGTCAGTAAGGAGCTGTTCTTATCAAAATGGTAACACACTGTTTCCTTCATACTTAATACCCATTCATTCTAAGTGGTATGGTATTATATGATTTGGCTGTGTCAGAGCAAATTACTGGAATAAGTATTAAAATAACCTCTGTCCAACATATTAACATGTCATTCCAAACATAAGGTAATGCACATGTTGAGATGGATACCCAATGATACATGTTAATGAACTGCATTTATTAAGTCCTTCTCTCCTTTTGTCCACTTAAACCGCTTTGCACTACATAGAAGTTGAGTATATTTCCAGGCACACTTATAACAATCATCTTATAAAACACTTTTTAACTCATATTAACCCCGTCTTTATGATGTGTAGATGCAGAACATCAATGTGTGCGATTACTTTTTGTGTCCCTTTACTACAGTTGTCAAAAACTTGTTTATAAAACCTCCTGCAGAGTGATCTAACCCGCAGCCGGTTGGTGGTTTTTTATCATTTCACATTGAGGTATTTAAGAGAGATTTTCAACATAATAATAAAAAATAAAAATAAAATCCAAAGATGTGTGATTGTCCTGTCAGAAAGAGCAGCATAACGAGACGGTACCCTAGATTTTAGAGATTTAGTTTATTATTGTTTTGACAACTTTGGAAAAACATCTGAGAGGGAGAGAGAGCAAATGCAGACAAGCAATTGAGGGAGCAAACTGAAGAAACAAAAATGTCTATTGATCATCTGTTCTAGGGTAACTTAGTTTACCAATGAATGGTAAATAGTATATGAACATGAGCTTGTATAGCACTTTTAGTATTCTGACTACTCAAAGCTCTTTTACCCTGCAGGTTACACCTATCCATCCACACACTGATAGCACCATAAGAAGTAATTAATCCCATTCACACACATTCATAAAACACAGACAGAGCAGCGAGAGCAACCTAGGGTTACAGTAAGTGTCATACCGGAGTACACATTGGACATGTGGCTGCAGAAGCTGGGGATCAAACCCTTGACCTTCCCGTTGAGAGACTCTACCAACTGAGCCACAGCTGCCCTGTGAAGTGAGTGAAGACTCTGTTAACAACTCATACTAGCCAAACAGCTCCAACATGCGTTGAATGGGCATTATCATGTCGTCCGCTTGTCACTCTCACTGCTGACCTGTTTATTATAAACTATAAAGAGGTCATAGAACATGTCTGTGCACACTTTCCATGTGGGGTTTGGTGTCTGTTGAAGTGTAGAATGTTATAAAATCGTGAGCTGCTGTCATTCTCTTAGTATTAAAGGTCCCATATTATGCTTTTTCTGGTTTTATATGCTCTTTTTAGTGACTGACTTCCAGCATCCCTGGGTCAGGGGCAAGAATTGAGGCAGAAGTTTACCTCCTTCTCATATCAAAGGCCTAACTAACAGCGCTGGCAAAATGTGTAAAGATAACTTACAACTCCTTAATTCCTGTTGAGGTCAGGCACTGCTTTATGAAAGAGATGAATAAACATACAAGCATTGAAGTCAGCAGAATGTTGGATATTTTAAGCAAGCCAGCAGCATGCTTTATTAGGATGAGTAATTAGCATGGATATGCATGCAAGTTGTTTTGTTCTTCCACCTTTGATGAGAAGGTATCAGGGCGGGATAGCCAAACCAAAGATAGCAATAAAACGAGACGGAGAGGGAGGAGAAGTGTGTTTGTGAAGCCTTGTTATTTCAGCTCTACTCCCAAGAGGCTAGGTTCCTATTTCAATTAATCCCTAATCAAACTGGGAGCCGCTAACATGATCTGATTTGGCCTCTTCACATCGGGACGCTCTAATCAGTTTCCCCATCCAAATAGGATTTGGAGGCAGGCCAGAGGACACGCGCCTCCTGCGTTGGTGAGATTGTCCTTTGAGATATTATCACACGGCGGGACATGTCCTACCCAGCGACTCCCTGTGTGTTTTAAGAAGGGTGGTGTCACCATGAATAGTTAGACAACTCTAAAACTTGAATGCAAGGTGAAGGAGAGCGCTGCAAGTATTCTGGCGGTGTTATGTGTCCTCAGGCGAGTTGGTGGCTCTAGAGTCTAGAGTTTTTGCTGCGCCAGATATCGGAGGACTGGAGCCGACTGCATAATGTCTGCAGAGAGACGAGACCGTAAACAAAATCTGATGTATTATTCACACCTTGGCAAAAAAAAAAAAAAGAAAAAAAAAAGGGTGAACACCGGTGCCTGATGCTGTGATGTACGCTGACATGTAACATCTGTTAGCTAATGAGTCTGACTGCAACAAGGCCCTCTCATCAAGGGCATCAGTCGTCGCCCAACTGGGGGACAAGAGAAGAAACTACAGCGCCTTAAGGCCAGGCTTCTGTTGCAATAAAGAACAACAAGCAGCTGCAAAGCACCAGGAGAGCACTTACTTCAATCCATTAAGAGGCTGAGACGCAGCACGGGTGAAAAAATAAACCGCGTGTAGAAGAAAGAAGGAATTAAAAGTAAACGGACTGAGACACACAGGAGGGAAAGAGGAAGCAATGAAGAGTAAAGAGGAAGCAATGAAGAGTATTTGCGATGAAGACAGGAAGAGAAGGTGTGAGTTGAAGAGAGAGCTAGAAGTAGAATTGTTTAAAAATGCACAGCTAATCGACCTTCTGCGCTGATTCTTTACGGAACCTATTAAAGCCGTTGCAAATATTTTCTCAGCATGCAAGGACACAGAGAGAAAGTACACAGGAGGTATTTTATATTGTAGCAAGATCCACACCAGAAGTGTGTAATATTGTGACCCTGAACAGATGTGCATCAGAATGACAGGAGCTCTTTTGCTGGAAACTATGCATACCATAAAATTAGCTTGACCTGAGGTTAATTTGATAGTATTGTGCCCCCTAGAGGTCACTTCAGTTGTTTAATAACCTAGGTTTCATGGTTACATTTCTATAATATTAATTGCATTTTGCATTCAAGGAGGAATACATTTATACATGTAACTGACTGAGCTCTGCAGGCCAGGAAAAATATAATAGTGCATCACATTTATCTCAACCTCTGTCATCCACTGCTACTTCAAAACTTTGACAACATGGTTCTGAATAGACCATTTGGTGTAGAATATTTGCCATGTTAAATATCCATGATGTAATGCACTTCAATCTAATTCAAGAATTGTGTAAATGTGTAAAGCTCTAAACATCTGCTTCTTCATCAGGATAGTGTGGATGTCAGCACTTATATCAAAAGCAAACAACCACACAACCTATCGCAGTTGGATTTAAATATTGCTCAAACTAAAAGAAAATGCAGAAAATCCTTTAAAACTGTTCAAACTTTGGCAGAAAATTATGTTTGCGTGTTTCAACCCATCACTCACAGAAAGAAGTTGATCTTCTAGGTTCTCCATGTTAAGCAATACAACATTACAAGCCTCGTATAGCAGGAATGTGCCTCTTTGTTCAATATGATCTGTTCAGAGACGGAAAGCTTTGGCTTAAATAAATCATGGACCATCTTGTTTTTTGTTGTTGGAGACATTGTTATATTCCCCTCTTTTGTGATTGATTTGTCCTTGTTTGATTGTTGAATTTGTAGTGCAAAAGGAAGAACCTTGAAAAAAACTGATGGTTCAAATAACCAGAAATTCTGCAATAAAACTTTGAGAATTTTGTATTTTGCAAATCTGACCACTTAAGGTTAAAATTAACATAAAGGTCCAGAATTAAAAATCCTTCCACTGAAGTGTTCAATCATTTCAAAGTGGATTTTCCTTGTAGAGAGCTCGGAAATACACTCACTCACAAGTAAGACGACATTGTTCATCTTGCGGTTCTTACGAGTGGTTGTGTTCATCGAAGTGTATTTTGCCTTTCACAAAGTGTGATGGAAAACAAACACTCACTTCACTCAACTCTCAAAACATGAGGCATGGAGAGAATGCGGGTAAAGCGAGCACCTCATTTATCAAACCCCAGTTGGCCACCGGTGGGTGGGCATCACTGTCAAAAGGCCAATTAACAAGAAGCCCATTGTGAGCACCGCAGAGCAGCACAGGAGAGAGTAACCATTAGCAGAGATTCATCATTAGGAAATAATGGGACCAGAACAGGAAACATGTTCTGGTCTACACATACGTCAGACATGAGTGCTATTTCTAGCCGGGGAATAGGTGTGAGAATGGTGCAACTTACTTATAATCCTCTAACAAGCTTTCTTACTTCCTATTTTTAAACATCATCTTGATCCTTTTAGGTGCAGGCATTGCCTAAAAAAATTTACATACGAAGGAAAACTGTTAGAAATCCAGCCTGAACAGCTGCTTGATGGAGCTGAAGCCAATGTGTCTCCAGCAGTCTTCAACTAAACATATCAGTAGATGAATACAGGCAGGAGGAGAATCAGGGACAATCAATACAGCACAGAGAATATCTGAAGAGAAGAGAGAAGAACAGAGATGAGCTCTCATGTTCAAGGGCAAACAGAAGTTTTCAGTGATTTGGACGACAGTTTGTTTCATACATTGTGTCTTTTGTTAGATGATTGTTCATTGTTACTCTGGCCCTGAGGCTGTGTGGGGGATTTGTATACAGTACGTACATTCCAATATGTTTCTTCTCTGAATGTACTCTACGTAATTAAGCTGTCTGGATAATTAACAATTGACTCAACACCATTGTTATTAAAGAAAAAACAAACTGGGTTTTTTCTTACAAGAAAATAAATGGAGGTCTTTTGTCGAAGAACGTTGAAAACACGATGGTAAAAGGCCTCAAATTCATTATCTTTAACACAAAAAAATAATTTAAAGCAAAAAAACAACAACAAACCTACCAAAAGATACCAAGGAAATATTAGAAAGGAGCAGACACATCAAAACAAAACAAACTAATACAAATCTTAAAACATAATCAGAACCAACAAAACAACAGGAAATAATTAATTAGAAACAAAAAAATGATCCACATAGGGTCAAAGATGATACATGAAAAGGTTTTCTTGAGTTATGAAAATGGGAGTAGGGAGAGAAGAAGAACAGAAGTATTAAAGGTGAACTTTTAATGCTAAAACATGTGAAATACTGAAACTGTGACCAGACGGAGAACACCCGACACATTCTAATGAAACTAGAAACGGTAAGAGCTTGAACACTCAAAACTAATAACACATGGGGAGAAATAGCTTTATATAAAAGTGGACTGGAAAGAACAAGAGGAAAATGTGTTCACTAACAGTGGTGTGGAAATAAAAAACATAAAACATTACATCTACATTCTAAGATAAATAGTCTCTGCAGCAGCTTTTAACTGTGTATTACATGGACGTTAATGCTCATTGATGTCTCCAATGGCATGGTGATTGTTTGGGGATACAAGTGGTACAACTGGTAAATCGATTATTGTTATTATCATTATTATATTATAATATGTCAATCGAGTTTGGTGTGAAAAATTCAGAGATTTTATTTTGAGGAACTATCACCCAGCCCTAGAGGGATCACTCTCTTAACTTACTTGTGGGCAACAGGAACGTTTGAACGTAGGAAAATAAAGTATTTTTTTGGAAACAGCTTTTTCAAACCAAAGGAAAGCGAGGGATTTATATCTAAAAGGATCAGACAATTCTCTGAAACTCTTTCTGTTGCCTCACTGATGGGTTCTGATCCCAAGGTGATAACTGTATTTGCTCAAAGAAGCTCTTATTAATTCATTCAAGTAAAAATCTTAAAGTAAATGTCAAGCAGTTGGCCTTGAAGCCCTGAACAGAGGTGACAAAAATTGTCCTTCCCAACTCTCTGTTCTCTCAACTTGAGTCAACCACACAGACTTTTCTCTGGGTTCACATTGAAAATTAGCTTTTCAAGTAGTGAGTGTGTGCTTGTGTTGCTGTAACCTGGCTTTGCAGGCACTCTGGGTCGGGGTTGCATGTTTTGTCCCCTGGAGACGTGGGCTGATTAAGAGGCTTTGTAACATTTAATGGCTGTGGGGGCCAGTGGCTCCACACCGACTATTCAACCTGTGACAACAGACTTTTCGTTCTTCTCTCTTCCGAGGAGACACACTCCTGAAACAGCAGCTCCTGTTCTTCCACTGCACCAGACAACTTCTAATTCACCACACAGTCACACATCAGCCAGTGCAGCCTTTACAATGCACACTCAATTCTCTCTGTTTTGCTTTTAGCTCAGACTCTGTACTCCTAACTTCTTTTTCTGTCTCTTAGACTTCTGTTTCATGCACCTTATTTCTGTTCTCTGCATATGTATAGTGCTGCTTTTCCCTTCATTTATTCTCTGGTTGTATCTGGCTCTAATATATATGTACACACTGTTCTCTGTATCTCTCTGGGTTTCTGTCAGAACTTGTCAGCAATATACCCCGTCAAAGTCAGTCACAGTGATCAGCTGTCATTCAACCAGACATGGGCAGGCCAGCATGCATGCTTTATAGCAAGTGGAGGCTGAGGTGTGTGCATGTGTGAAGCTCCTTAAAAACAGGGAGAAATAAATAATGAGGGTAATACTGTAATTTTTCCTCAACAACATATCTCATGTAATTTAACCAACACATAATAGGATTCCCATCGACATGGTTTAAGGAATGTAGAGAAAATTAAATACACATCATGTTACTGCAACGGGCTTTGGAGTCCCATTGATGGCAGCCGCCATGCAGGAAATGTTGTCCTACCCCAACCTTCAGTCAACCAAACGACAGGCTAAGAGCTGGAGCGGGTTTTAAGATTGCACCAGCCTGTCAATCAGGTGGGCTGCATGCCTTATTGTGAATAATGCTGATCCTTCATAGAGCCAAAACAGATGAGCTCTCAGAATATTCACCCACCCCCCCGTACAGTGTGTGCCAATCGAGACATGAGCTATTTCGATCAATTTCGTTTCTAGAACCAGTTTGTAAAAAAGTTCATTTCTGCTGTAAAAACTGGCTTTTTTGACTGGGTGTGTATGTGACTTCCGTTGCTTCTGCAGCCAGCCCCAGCAGGTTGCTGTTGGAGAAAAACATGTAGGAGAGGAGCCACAGGCCAGATTCGAACCCCGGCTATCCACTTGGAGGACAGCAGCTTCTGTACATGGGGTACGCAAAGGCTACCCCCCCAACTAACCACTAGGTCATCACCCAAAACCTTGTACATATTTTAACATTGTTCACTGACCATGAACTTATATGTTTTTAATTTACAACAGCTAAATATGTACAGTATTATCCCTAACTTGGTTAGTTCAGAGGGATTTTTTTCTTTGAATAATAATAATAATTAATTTTATTGAAAAGTTGAGTCTTGATCAGTGATTTGAATGTAGAAGAGTCAGTACAGTGTTGAATGTGTGTGGGGAGTGAGTTCCAGAGGGAGGGGGCAGCTATGGAGAAGGCTCTGTCCCCCCAGGTTCTGTGCTTGGTTCTAAGTGGGGGAGTCAGGAGGTTGGCGTTGGAAGAATGGAGGCTGCATGAAGGAGTGTGACGGTGAAGGAGAGACGTGAGGAAAGAGGGGGCCTGGTGGTTAAGGGCTTTATGTGTGAGGAGAAGGATTTTAAATTGGATACGGTATGGGAAAGGGAGCCAGTGGAGATTTTGCAGGACAGGGATGATGTGTTCACAGGTTCGGGTGTGGGTGAGAAGGCGTGCAGCAGAGTTCTGGATGTATTGAAGTTTATTGAGGACTTTGGATGATGTACTGTAAAAGATATACTATTGCATTAATCGAGTCTGGATGTGATAAATGCATGGATTAGGGTTTCAGCAGCAGAGAATGAGAGTAATGGACAGAGACGGGCTATGTTTTTGAGGAGAAAGAAGGCGGTTCTTGTGAGCTGGGTGATGTGGTGGTCAAAGGAAAGTTGGCTGTTAAAACTGACTCCACGATTGCGGATATGAGGGGAGGGGGATAGAGTGGCGTTGTCTATTGTGAAGCAGAACTTGTGAATGGAGTTGGTGAGGGATTTGGAGCCGCTGATTATTATGTCCAATTTTGCATAGTTCAGTGAGGAGAAATTAGTGTGCATGCATGTTTTTATTTCATTAAGGCAGTTTGTCAGGGTGGAGCAGGTTTCAGTGGCGATGTAAAGCTGGATGTCATCTGCATAACAGTGGAAACAGAGACCATGCTGGTTGATGATGTTACCAAGGGGGAGCAAGTATATGATGAACAAGAGAGGACCAAGCACCAAGCCCTGGGGGACGCCTTAAGACAGCTATGGAGGAGGAGCAGTTATTGATGTTGATAAACTGTCGGTGAGGTAGGATGTTAACCAGGAAAGAGCAGTGCTAGTGATGTTGAGTGAGTGTTCCAGGCAGGATAGAAGAATACTGTGGCTGATGGTGTCAAAGGCTGCAGTGAGGTCGAGGAGCATGAGGAGGCCGGAGTCTGAGGAGAGGAGGAGGTAGTTGGTGACCTTGAGGAGAGCTGTTTCTGTGCTGTGCTGGGAACGGAAGCCAGAATGGTTCAAACAGGTTATTGGAAGAGAGGTGGGATTTTATCTGAGAGGTGACATCACGTTCCAGAATTTTTGACAGAAAGGGGAGTTTGGAGATGGGCCAGAAGTTGTAAAAGGGTGAAAAATGCCAGTCTGAGGCCTTTAAAAACACATAAAGGTGGTATTGGTGCTTGCAGGGGTGACCTTGCTTCACTGCAGTAACATCTGAGTGGCTCTGAAGTTAAAAACGCAACATGAGACAAACAGTGAACATAGGGCGAAACAGAAAAATAACTCTCTCACTGCTGAAAGTTTGTTCAGGGAAAGTTTTATGTCTGCTTACTTCTTGAGCTGAACTCCCATGTTGAAAGTGGAAAGTCGATAAAGCTATAAATACACTCCCTAAACACAAACGCAAATAAATAACAGTGTCGTCATGCAAAATCTGTCATTGAGGTTCTACTACCTCAGAAAAAGCATGGAAATCAGCTCAGGAATCCAATATATATTTTATGCTAAAGCTAAAAGAGCCACCATTTCCTCAGTATCCTGAGTATGAATAAAATAAACTCTCTAAACTCAATTACCAGTCAGTTCAAGCGCTGCATTCTTGGCCCACACTAGCTTTTAATTGAAAGGAGCTTCTAAGCTTTTCATGAAATGTATTTCCAATGCAATGAAGTTTAAAATGAAGTCATGGACTTCTCAAGTGGCACAAATTAGCCTCTACACACATCCACAGTGTCACCTCATTACCGTTTGTTTGGCTTTAATGCATCTAGGCCTCTACGGGATATATACGCCATGTTGTAAGATGGGAAGAAAGCTCTTTATCTCCTTCTCACTCCCCTTTACACATACACACACACACACACACACACACACACACACACACACACACACACACAAACACATATAAACACACACATATATAAACACGCACAAAGAGAAATCAGTCGTCAAGGGGCGTTGCAGTGGATATCAGTGTTAACACAAGTAATTGCCTTCCTGCTTGGGAGCTTGTGAGTGTTAATCCATCTCGACAAAGTTTGCTCTTCAGCGCGTGACTCCTAGCACGCTGTTTTATCTGCACTCTCAGTTCCGCTGCTTCTGCCAGGGCGCATGCTGCGCTTGTCTTGCAGAAAGTAACTTACTCTAAAATTAAAGTGAATCTATCCTCTTTGAATATGGATGAATAAAAAGTCTCCAAAACTGCTGATATTAAGACAAATTCTCCTTGTAGTGTGTGAGATAAGGAGTGTGGTGAACCTTCTTAAAAACCAAATCTCATCAAATAAAAACATTATCACATTTCTCTGTTGGAAGCAGACAATAGTGGAATTACTATGCCTACAGCAGCTGCGGGGTCTCTTATCTTTTATCCTCAAGATAAGATATAACATTTTCTCATTTCCTTTGTTTTACATTTCATACATTTGGAGACAAGGTGATCTCTCCTGGAGGTGTGAGCTCCCATGTTAAGCAGCCTGTTACTGACAGGAAAAGATGTCATTCATTATGAAAAATGCTTAATGAGATCTTCCCACTGATACCACGCTGCGATTTCAAACTACACCATCACTCCTCTGAATATTTAATGACAATATTAAATATTTAAGATATGAATAAAGACTGAGTTGACAAAGCAATTAGATATTGACTGACCTTTTCAGTGTGTTTGGTATTCTGGATCACTCACTCAAGATTCATTTTATGGTCACAGTGAGCGGTGAGGAGAGGAAGTGGTGGTAGAGGCAGTATGATCTCCTCCAATCGATCAGCATCAGAGGTATGTGGGAGATGATCTCAGAAAGTTCCATGCATAGCAGAGCTTATGCAACGAGGTGCAGTAATATGCAGCTATGCTAACCAATTACACAGTATAAAGATATGGATCTTCCAATCAATTAATCTTTGCAATCATTATTTTGGTTTTATTTCAAAGTCAAAAATATCCAAAACCACACATCAATATAACTAGACTTGTTTTCACTTATCTAATGAACCAGACTTTGTGGTCAAGTGTACCTGGGTCCTGGCCCCGGGTCCCTATAATGTGAAACCGACTGTGAGTCTTGGATTAGTCCACTATCATCATATTTAACAATTCCCGGTACTTTTTTTCTGAAGAACACTTAAACCTATTTTTAATGCACCTTAGGGATAGAGGTTGTAGGGTAACAATGCCAAGGTAATTAACACATTTTCATCATATCATACAACAAATTCTTAAAGGTGTTGATTTCAACAAGCGCTTTCTTTGTACAAAAAGGTTGTGAGAGGAAAAAACTAAAGTAACAAAGTACAGGAACACATTAGCAGTAAAACCTTGTTATATATTGTCAGCCATGCAAAGTATGCTACTGATGTGCTGCAGTCTTCTTCAAAATATAATGAATATTTGAAGTATTTATTCATTTACAGCTAATGTAATAAACAAACCTTGTAGCCAAACAAGGGTGAACCACCAGTCAAGGCTACTGAGAGCCTTTCCAACCTCTCACTAATGGGATGGCAGAAATGAGAAGCAATTATACTGGCAGCTAAACAACTTTCTCTTCCATAAGCAATCGCTGTGGAGTCTCTTCATCTTTGAAGGGGAGAGAATAGCAAAGACAGAATGCAATGACTGAAGGTCCATGTACACCAGCTAGCACCCAAAGGCCCACAGGAAAAGGACAGGCGCTGTGATACTTGACCTGGGCCTGAGATGGGTGGCAAAGTGGAGGAAGGTGTAGACCTATTAGCATTGACATGAAGCAGACACGGTCAAAGCTGAGCAATAGCCCATGACTCAGGCTGACGCCTATGCTGAAGTTTTTCACACTAAGTGCTAGCTCACCATGTTGCAGCTTGGCACTTCACAGCATCGACTGACACAGCACAAAGGCATAGGCAAAAATGCTCTTATATATCCAATGGACAAGCAGAGACTTTCGGGCCTATGGACTAATAGCTGGTGTGTTTCTCCCCAGTGAGTCAGAGGTTGAAAATGATTCAAGTGGTCCATCCCAAACCTCTAAGAGCTCCACATGCTTTTTGGCTGTCAGCCCATTAAATGACCATTGTAAGTTGGTGAAAACACAGATAAAAGTTAAAAAGCCCATACTCCACATTCTTGGATGCTGAGAGGGCCATAATCATCTTTTGGTAAGGTGAATTTTGCAGTATACACATTTAGAGTGATGAGCCTACTGGAGCAAAGCAGGCAACAATCCAGAAAGTCTGTATCTGGAGGGGGTTCAGGGGTAAAGGGTAGCCGCCCATTGATGTCATTGATAGAATAGTCATTTTTGAAGGCTACTAAATGTGACTTTACTTCCATCTTCTAAAGTTTAAAACATGATCTCTAACTAAAACTAACTAAGTTGTTTTGAAACATATACATCGGATTTTTGACTGATTTTAATGTGGTTATTATTTTTACTGTAATGACCAAAGTCAGTTTGATTTTCAGTCTGTTGCTGTTGTCATTTTGATAAACATGGCCTAGACATGAAACAGCCCAAGGCCCCCTATGTAATGCAAAGAATCATTCATTTTAAACTACTTTTTCTTCCTCACTATAAACTTTCAGAATGCTATAGATGTTTGAAGCTCCTGAAGCAAAAGTGGCAAAAACCAGCTATGGGTACAAGCAACAATCACAATCAACTGATCTGAGAAGGTGCTCAGGGTGATAGGGCTTTAGAGGGTTAATACTTTACATCAGGGCCCTGGGCAAGTAGAGCTTTGAAGGTTGGTAATACAATTTTAAAATCAATATTGTAATGGCAGGAAGCCTATGCAATGAGGTCAGGATCAAAGTAATGTAGTAGTGTTTTCTTAAATCACTGAATTCTAGCTGCATTGAGTTGGACCAGTTGAAGACGATGTTGGGAAGCCTGAGTTATACCCGTATAGAGGGCATTACAAAAGAGGATAAAAGAAATGCATGCTAAACCTTGAGAAGGTCATTAAGGAATAAGAATTATTTAATTTTGAAAATGAACCTGAACTGACAAAAACAAGTCTAAACTATTTTCTTTACCTGACAATTGTAGGAAATCTCAGAATAAAAAAAATGTGGCAATTGACTTTTGTAAAAATGGTCATATAGATTTCCAATTATGTTTCCAGAGCAGCGCATTTCTCGTTGGCATTAAGTTTTAGAAAGTTTTGAGATATGCAGCAATTGATATCTGAAAGACAAATGGTACGTTGATCAAGATTTTTACGATTAGTGGAATACAAAGGGATGTATAACCGGGTATCATCGGCGTAACAGTGATATCACATATTACCGCGATTGATGATTTGACCCACAGGAAGTATAGCATGAGTATAGTAACAGACCTAAAACTGACCCTTGAGGATTTTTTGTATTTTTAAGTTAAAAATGGGGACAATGGAAAAACACCCAATGTTTTCTGTGCAACATTGTACCTACCTTTAGACCATATCTACACAGTGTGTTTTAGGAAAAAACGGAAGGTTAGTTTGCAATACATTATTGTCATTTGGGTCTCCATGGATACCTGTGTCAGAATGCGAAACATGCTGCCATCAAGAGGAATTTAAGTTGTGATTCTGAAAACTGTACAGACGGCATTTTAGCATCATTAGAAGCTGTTTATGAATGCACATTAACAATCATTAATTAGCCTGGACTTTCATTTTGTTAAATAAATGAAAAAATTCACACCTGCTGAAATGATGTTGGCAAAACTCTTCATCTCCTCCCGTCTCTAATACACACACACACTCCCACAGACTAGCTGTGACATGTGAGAGTGGAAAGGCCAGTGACACTGGTGGCTAATTAGTGACTCGCCTCATTAGTCACCTCGTCTCCATCTCTGGCCCCTGCAATTATCTCTCTCAGGACCGCACCAAGGTTGAGCCTCCCTGTCTTCATCTCTGTCTTCGCCCCACCATCCCCTCACTCTATTTCTCTCTCCATTTACAAATGTGTGTGCATCGGTAGGAATACCAAGGGTTTTCATTGTTCTGGATTTTAATTAGTACTTTCTAATCAATTTTCATTTTTTTTGTTTAACTTTAAAGTATTGCTGATTCAAAGTTTATTGATAAATTCAGGATGCTCATATATTCATACATTTATTAAAAATGTTAATTTTAGGCCAGGGGTGGAAATATCAGATAGTTAGTTGGTCCACCACCATCCCCATCTCATCAATTGCTTCAGATACAGCCATTTTTTCATTTAATATCTTAATTTCTTATGTTTTTGTTGTTTATTATCCAATTTTGTCTTTTTCTTCTTGCTCTCTCCCGTAAATGCAATACTCTTACTCTTCACACAAACTGTTCCAGCTCACATAACAAAAAAAGATATGGAAATGTCACCACTCCAACACCTTTCTTACATTATTATTTGTATGTCTGAACATTTTATACGTAATGTGTTGTGTTTCTTCTCTGTCTTTTATGTCACTTTTTCTATTGTCAAGTTATTTCACTAACAAATGAAAACTAGAGATTGTTATTTGGCCAAGAGATAGGGACAATGTATGATGGGTAATAACTTTGGTTAATATTTAATTGACAACATGATAAGTGATCTATAAATATTGACACATGCATATTATCTATACCTTTAAGTTGTTGAGTCTTTTGACTGTTCGAGATTCAGCTGAAAACAAAAGAATTTCAGATAATCAAAAGTGATGCGTTTCTTTTCACACTAAGATCATAATCAACCCCATTTCCCTCGCTCTTCTATCCTTCCTCAGCCATCATGCTAGCTGTGCTCAAGTACAGCCACTAAGAAGTTAATTACAAGGTTATCTGATACATTTTAGAGATGTTATGATGTATGGTAATAGATATGAAGAGCTGCAGGTCCTTTATAACACAGCATTAAAAGTCTAGTTTTGACTTTGCCCCTCTCTACTTTTCTTTAGAAGCATCTTGAAGCTAACAATAATTAGACAAAGTAGGGTTTTTTTTGTTAGCTCTATGCACTGGTCCTTATAGCATATTCATATTTTTACTGGAAAACTCCTGTCTTAACATTATTTCAAATTGACTACTATGTTTGTGTAGGTTTAATTCTTTAAATAAGCGGTCAGTTCTTCCCACTTTATACATTACAGCCCAAACAATCATTGGAACAATTACAGACATGGAACCATTATTTTCATTATTCTCTTCCCTGTTGATCTTGGATTCTTTGTTAATAGTCACAGTCAGGTCTCACCAGTTTTGTGAAGTGAAGGAATATTAATGTTTTCAGCTGTCTGTTGCCCCTTCCCCCCTTGTGATGGAAGTAAATCTGAATTTTAAACTGGACTAAATAGGCCACTTGGGATGTCCACGTTTCAGGTATTTGAGATGCTTTTTATTTGGATATGACTGTTTGCATATCTGCCCTCCCACCTGATCTTCTTTGCCATTGGTGAGGAATACATAATTAGCTGTTTCTGCTCTGAATGCTTCATGCTACAACAGGACTGATTCAAATAGGGGTTAGATTAGGTCAATCTGTTCTGTCCCAGTTTGAGTCCACGGTGACTACTGATACAACATAGCACCCCTGCAGCGTCACACACTGAGCAGTAAAAATGTCTGTAGTATTCAACACAACTTCTCCTTCCTGATGCTTGACTGGACTTATCTTGATAAGTTGTAAGTCATGCATATATATACAGTATATATATATATATTTTGATATCAGGCATCTAAACTTCTCATGCTTTAGTTCTCGTCAGACACAAGCGCAAGTTTGTGAATCAGCCTTAAAAGTTATAGAAAAATTCACATCCCATATCCAAAGTTGTAGTAGTTTTGTTTTTTTGTTTTTTTTGGGGGGGGGGGGGGGGTGAAAATATGTGTTTTGGACGATGGTTGCCCTGCTATAAGAGCTTTTTCTTCCTGCACATCAAAAAGAAAACTGATGTGACAAACAGGAATTGTAGCATGTTGTTTGTTAGCAGTGGGAAAGCAGAAGACAGATCACAGCTCCAGGTGTATTTGAGTCCAATCATGAAATGAGACGTGCTGCTGGCTCATGTCATGCAGAGTCAGCTGGAGAAAGTTTTCTCACTGCTGTGTCACAACAGAATATTATGTTGTTGTTTTTTTTCAAGAATTTTCACTTCTGACAGAAAAACTTCGGAAAAATGTAGTTGGAACTAGAACTATAGAAGGCATAGCAAAGTACTCCTATCTGTGCTCAGATGTGACTGACTGCAAGCAGCATAAGGGCTATAAGTAAAATAAATAAAGATCTGTGTTGTGTGCAATACAAAGATATAGACTTTAAACTTTGTGTAGCTATAATTATGCAGCTGTGTCGGCTATTAAGAATAGTTAGCTAAGACTCCCACATTTGATCTCAAAGCTGTAAATACAATGCTAAATGATAGATTTGGCTAGTGCTCAACTCAAAGCTCAACTCCCTCTTCAGCGCTCAACACATGCTGCTGAAAAACAACTAAACATAACATCTATCAATACTTTGTTCTTGAGAGAAGCTAACACCGGGCTACTTTTTTTCCCTGCGAGAGGTACTTAATTGCAAAGATTTTTTTTATTGAGTGTAAGCACGTCCAGTTCATACCTTTCATCATTCAATAATAATTTAGTGATGAAAGGTGAATAATAGATGAACAATGGTTTATAACCTTTGATGATCAAATATCTTGTTGTGGCGATGCAGATTTTTGAAAATTGTGGATTTGAGCTTTCACGGGCTTTGAGTGTGACAGCTTTTTGGAGACTTGAATTTTCTCCGCTGCTGATTTTCACACAATCAAGGGCACTCTTCTCTCCGTCCTTCAAGCTGGCTATCAAAGACACAACAATAATTGAATTATACATATAACCAAATGAAACAGAGACAACCTGAAGGGCGCTCCTGTTACCATCAGGCCCAGGGAGGACAAGAATCTGGATGTATTCTCTAATTAAATGGGAACAAAGCGAGAGTTGAGACCTTGATAAGGACTGTTGCTTGTATTTATCTTGTATGTGCAGTGCTTTGCATTTTTATATGATGACAGCTACAAGCTGCTTTGTTTTATTAATCTCCAGAATTATTATGCAGATATTTGCATAGCACCGCTGTGACACCTCTGGTACTTTGGTATTTGATCAGAATAATACTAAATGGCAACTGTCACAGCAATTAAGGCAGCAATTAATTTCATCTTAAACAAGAAAATACAGCAAAAAAAAAATACAAATTTCTCATCATTTTAGAGTCTAGTTTGTGAGTAGATGCTGAACATTTGTCATCCTACACCAGACTATACCCTTTCACAACAGATTGGAGTCAGCTTAAACTTTTCTTATCCTTATTTCCTGGTCTCCTCTGAGATTCACCAAATGTAATCTCTGCACTCAGATGTCACACCCACTCCCTGCTTTCCCAGAGTGAGGTTCATGAGCTTGTATGAAAACTTGAGATGTCTGTCAGAGGCAGTGATTTATGATAAAACCACGGCTAGTGCACAGATAAACTGCATAAAATCTAAGCTTCAGCAGTGTGTGCACGGCAGGTAAACATGCATACTGTACATACATAATGTTTCACCTCTCGACTTAAACGCATGGCAGACTCATACAGAGGCTGACTTTTTCATTTTGTGGTAAGGTTTTCGTTTTAATTATGGATGGCACGCTCATTGAATCTATTAGTTTGGAAGATATGCTGTACAGACAGGAGTGTGACTAGAGCATTAACCTTGGATCTCAGTCCTCTGGGCCAAGAAAGACACTGCTGGGTTAGCTAAACATTTAGGAACGGATTTAAGCCTGGAGACATTGGTGGTCTTAATTAACTGCATTTAACTAAGTCAGAGAGAGAAAAGTAGTTAAAGTGTGAGTAATATGGGATGAAGAGTTAAGTATTATGATTAAGGGTCAGGATATAATATAAGTAAAAGTAAAAGAACCCAACAGCACTAAATGGAATTATTTGCATGGAGACATGGCTGCTCCGTAAAATGTTCCCTTGTGGGCACGTTCACCAGAGAAATCGATGTTAAATAGAGGAATCAATCATCATCATGTGTTTCATATCACACAGTGCGTATTGTTGCATTCAAGTTTGAAGCAAATACATCATCACTAACTACAATGTTGGTGAAAATCTGTTCCATTGTGACTGCTACGGCGGCTTCCACTTTGCTATTATGTTTTTAGTTTATCAAAACAGAAAATATTTTAATCTGTTAAAGCTTGGTAAGAAAATGGTTTATATCTTGGAACTTCCTCTTTGCTCATAATTATTTCAACAGTGGCATCCAACTCACCAATGAGACCTGAAATTTCAGAAACAAAACAGAAAAGGGTCTTTTTAAGTTCTTCAAATTAACCAAGGTCTGGCCAGAAAAGGGTAAAAATGAAGGTGATAGTAATTACACTCTTTCAATTATAAGCTTATGTTTGAGTGAGGTCTCTTAATGTAATGTCCATTAAAAGCAAGCTCACCAGTTACTATGGTAACCTTTAGTTGCATTTTGGAACCACACACCTGATTAATTTAAGCTCATTAGACCTTGACCTGCATTTTCTTTTTTCTTTGTTATTCAGCTTCTTCTTCATACAAAGTTAGTGAAGAAACGTGATTGAGCATTTATCCATGACACTGCAATTGATTCAGAAATATCTGGGTTTTTTTCACCTTTTAATGGTAGACACGTTAAACATCATTACAATGTTTATGAACATCATTTTACAATATATGCTGATATATGACAAAGTGAGTATATTACACAATTCTAGTGGTTGTCCTGCTTAAATCATTTCATGAAAATCAATGTAGAATCATTTTTGATCTCTAAGTAAACAGGCGTATTGAAGACCAATTTAAGAGCATATGAGGACCAGCACAGCTATGGATCAAAGTTGAAACTAATCAAAGGGCAAAAAACTCCCTGCCCTGCCCTGGCACTGTTTTAATCGCAGCGTCCCTATCAAAATGAAAGCACATCCAAATTCAATCTGAACACATTAATCTGCAGGCTGTCTACAATTATTGATAACCTTTTTTTTCCCAGATGACACTAATCCAATGCATTGCCAAATCAGGCAGAATAAAGACAGACCTCTGAAAGTTACTCATGTACTCTTCAAATCGGCTATTTTTAGATTAGTCTTAATATCATTTTGGTTCCAGATTAATTACAAGTTGGTGGATGCAGTGTTTTTCATTCAGATTTTCTATTTTGCTTTATTGGCCTTTTTTTCTGAGAATGTATTTTCACAGTAGAAAGGACGGATATATTAGATACAAATAATGATGGATGAGTTCCATTTTAGCTGCTCCTGTTTCATGGCGCCGGTATTATGCATCCTGGCTCACTATCACACTGTCATGACTTTTGTTTGAATAGAAAAAAGTCATAATTCAAATGAATACAAGCTGCTTTGTTTTATTTATGAATGGAAATCTTGCTTCAGTCTAAAAATGTGTTTCCTTTATATAATGTGATCAAATGTGTGACACTCTTCACTGAAGTGTTATATTAGGTAAGCAATGTTTCCTTCATTCATTCTTCTATCATTAACCTCTTCAGCATCACTTCATACTTTTCATTTCTTTGTTGTTGCGTCTATTTTAAAGCTAAGACGTACTGACTGCAAATAATAATGTTCTTTCTAATATGAGTGCAGTGATGAAAGATCAGGTGCCACACCAGTTACTAAGCAACAGCCGTGTCAGTGTTTTGTTACATTATGTCTCCAAAAAAGTGTCCGCCATGTTTAAGCTCTTTTTAATCACTAACTTTGGATCAAACTCTAGTTTAATGGCCCTCGGGGAAAAATGAGATCCAGAGCGGAGTGTGTGGGTGTCTAATAGTTTGGTCTTTTGATGATGTAATGCATTCTGTAATATAACACTCAAATGTGTTTTTTTTTTTATGGTGTTATAGGAGAGAAGTTGCTTTCTTGCTCAATTTGATCATCCGAACAGTGTAGAGTGGCAATTCTATAGGCCTTCCTGAAAATGTGATTAAACATACTTAAAGGTTCAATCGTGTTTGGTTTAGATTACGCTCAAATTTGTAGTTTTATATTAACTTTGGTTAATAACATTTTTTAATTTGAAAGGCGAGTCTTGGAGAGCCAAAAGATAATAGTGAGCAAACTAAGCTATTGCCTTGAGCTGACGTGTGTTAGCATCTTTCAGTTCGCTGTTCTTATTAAGTGGCAAAACTTTTATCTTTTTTTTTTTAATTACTGTGATGACATTGAAAGACTAGGACACAAGAGTAGGTATATAAACACTTTTAAGAACACATGGTACACTGGACACAAAGGGCTACAAGAGTAATATCTACCAAAAACAAGGCCATAGTATGAAATTCATTAGAAGGTTTTTGTTACAAGAGAAAGCTAATAAATGGAGCTCTAACATAGGCTTCATCAACTTTACTTTTTTAAGTGTACTCATCTGGTTTCCAGAGTATTGAGCGAATGGAGCTTTAGCATCGAATGATAAGTGAAGTTAGCAGAGCTAGCTAACATCTGAACACAGTGGAGTACAGGCTTGATAAGGCTTCAACATAAATACATCAACTTTACCTTTTACATTTACTTATTTATCTTTTTTACATTCATCCTCTACCTAATCTTTATCTGTCGCTACTTCCTTTAAATGAAAGGACAAAAGCTGTATAAGCACCTCTTGCCAACTTGATACCTACAGTAAGTCTCATCATGTTCTTAGCAACATTTTGGTTGTGTAACACTGAATACAACAACTCGTAACATCCACTGTCACAATATCATCACACTACTTTATTATTTTTAATTAGGAGACCCCAAGCAGCAGAATTATACACAGAGCCTATAAAATGGGCTCTCAAACAATCAAACAAAAAAAAATATTCAAGATGCTAAAGTGTTACAGACTTTCTACTGGTGCCTTGCTAAAAGTCTGTTTTTAATATTAAGTTTCCACAGCACTTTGTTTCCCTGTGGCGATATGGAGTTTTTAATCTCCACTTGAATATGTATACCTCTGCACATCTCACTCCTTTAATGCCCCATCTTTAAAGTAGACAGAAAACATCGTCCCTTTGTCGATGCAGGACTTTCCTTTAACACTGACACATACTACAATACAAACTGTTTATGCTGTAACCTGTGTAATTGCTCTTTGTGCATATAGATTTTCAATAACACAGTAATTACTGAGTAAAATCCCAGCCGTCCCATTGCAAGCACATGGGTTGTCACGTTGTGGGAAGATGATTAATCACACACAGTCGCTCCTTTTTTAAATGCATCCTTAATGCATTCTTTCACCTCAGGGCCTGTATATCACTTCTTTTCCATGTTCAGTGCTTGATGAAGGTGTACACTTTTTACATTGCTCTTGGACCCTTTTTTAAGCAACAAAACAGGAAGTTTGTGGTGTACTTTTTAAAAAATAAATGTCCAAAAGTCTTTGGGTTTGTTGTGGGGTGACTCTGAGGCCATCTCTACAGGAGACAAATCTAAAAAAAGAGGTCAGGTTATGTTGTAACTCACCCTGGTTCGCCTCCTGCTGCACAAAAGCACTGTAATAAATTCAGAGTCATGGACCTCTTACATTTCGCAACTCCTACTTGTACCTGTTGTCTTTCACCGTTTTATCCTCACCACTTTTTTCCTCTCATCTCTCTTTTTCTTTTAAGAAAAAGAAAACTTTTCATATGCCCTCTCAATCTCTGATCTTTCTATATATTTTCACCAATTTGATCCTCCTACCAGTTAATCATCCCCTCTACAATGTCACTCTACTTTCTGCCTCCCATTCACAGCTACTGCATGGAATACAGCTGGACATTAATCTGCCACTGATGAGCCCCACTTGCCAGACGGATCATGGCTGCTTATCAGGCACTTGGTGAGATTAGGACAGTCAGTGCTGCCATGGTGGAGTTTTAGCGATAGGACGGTGAAAAGACTGGGTATGTCATTACCTCTCAGATGCCTCTATAAAGACTAAAGGCCCATTCACATTGAAAACAATGACTGAAATGGCATTTACTGGGGCTCAGTGCAATGATTCCTGTGCTAAATGTCTTTAAAAAATCAAGTGTCACTGCATTGACCCTCTCTATCTTCTTGCCATCTCCATTCTTAGAACTATTTTAGACCTTTCTGTCATTCTATTTTCTCTTGGAGCAGAAAGAATCACCCTGAGACCAAGGAAATGGCACAGGCATGTGGAGAATGTAAACTTTTGGACATATTGATTGATCTCCATGCTAACATACAATCAGAATATCCTGAACAAAATGTAGAAATGTCAAGTGCAAACAATTCACATTATTCCTCCATCCATCCTTGATTTTACATGCATCCCTTTTTTTTTTTTTTTTGCTGAACAGTCTCATCCCAGCACTTAACCTCACATTTGCATAAGTCATTATGGCTGTGAGGAAGGCGGAGGCCATAAATTCTCCTAAGTGTTCATCCGTCGTTGTAAGTTTAAAAATGCCCAACTAATTTTTGCATTTCTCTGACTAATGGAGACAGAAAGAGCATTCATCACTGAGACATCATTCAGACATTTGATGAGCCAAGCAGTTCCTACTGAATTCATTTGGACATCCAATGCCTGACTTGTGTGTGCAATCAGTCTTAAACAGGTCACAGGTAATCTCAGTGATAAGATATTTGAGTTTTTCAGATTTCTTTACAGTGTTCTTCCTCGGCCAGCAGAGTCTAACAAATAAATATGTCTATAAAGCCTCAGGGAGAGCCATACTTTCTTATAAAATAATTTCTTCTCCTGCCAGCATCAATTGCAGCAAATGTTTGTTCCGCCAAATCGGAAAACAGGGGTATCTCTCCTGCTCCATCAATAAACACAGACCAGAACAACGCTGGCAACTCACAGTGAAAACAGGAAACTCAATAGAAGCGCCGCGGCCTCTTTAGAAAAACATGGATTTCCTCCAGTATTCCTGACAGATGCTGAAAGTAACGTGTTTGTGCACAGCTGGGACTCTGGGGAGCAGACTGACTGCAGCTCAAGGTGTGTGTCAGTGAGTGTGTGTGTGTCTATGTGTGTTACTGTCACTGATGCCACATCAAAAAGCTGAGTTGACATTCCTGGGTCATTGACTGCAGACTGCGAACAGCGGAGACAGAGTGGAGGTGTCTCCTTTAATGGTACAACACAGGTGATAGAAGATGAAGCTCTCTGTTGACTTCACTTACAGTATGCAGAAAAAAAATACTTCTCCAAAGAAGTACAACTTCCAAACTGTAGAAAAACCTCATCCGCCCGACATAAACTACAATGTTGGCTATCCAAGAGGGCTTGATCAAAGATGAAATGATGAACGCTCAAAGTGGCTCTCTCAACAGTAGAATAGAAATAGACTCAAAGTCATAGGTTGCATAAATGTAGGCAATGTGCTAAATGTCTAAATTCCCTGCTTCTTAATTAAAACAGCAAACAACAAGAAATTGACACAAAAAACAGGAGGGTCAAAAGTAGCCACATTTGAAGGTAAAATAACATATTTGATATTAGTTACAGATAGATATCAATGACAACATCACCGGGCTAAAGCTGTGTTAGCGAGGAAGTCCTAGCTAACATTACATTAGCTAGAATTATGTTACGACATTAGACACCAAGTAGGAGTTTCCCCCACATGACCTAACACTATTTTAACATTTAGTCACTTCATTGATCCGTGTACAATTACCTAGCAAGTGGTCAATTGCTAGCATTGGCAGTTGCTTTACTGTAGCTATAGAGTTATCAAATATGAAGTTTAAACTTGAAATATAGCCCAATTAACCACCAGATTTTCACTTCTCTTCTCTTGTCTTTTGGGCTGCTTATCGATAAAGAAGCAGTGGATTGCTAATGATTTCTCAAATACCTTATATTTATAAAACCTGTACCCTGGAACAAATCAGCAGGTCATTTTGACAGTATTTGGACTTGGAAACATTGACCTCAGGCCGTGTGCATGAGGTTACTTATGTTGTCATCTTTAAACCAGCTAAATTGTTCATTGAAACTGAGTAAACTATGGAAACTTAAAACTTGTTAGTTAAAATGACATATAACATACACACAGACAAACTAACAAGTATATTTGTTGAACCTCCTTAAATCCCCTCCGAAAGGATGACATTTTTTACTTTCTTTTTACTCCTGAAACTCAGAGCTAAGCTAAATGAATTGGACATATTGTACATATTGTCACGAGCCTAATTAAGGCACACTTCTTAGCAGAGGGTGTGGGAGGCTCCACTTACTCTACCCTGTCATCAAAGCTTGTACCTGCTGCACCAGGGAAGCCACGTGCTAAGCAGGTCTTTCTAAAGTCTCTTAGCTCATTGACATAGAGTGCATCTCCCCACTTGGCTCACTCAACACTTCCATAATAACAGTCATTATCTTCAGCACACATCTTTCTGCTTCATTTAAGCCCGTCTTAACAAGGGGGTATCTATCATGGAGGTGCTCGGTTCTGCGGTCGCACTGACCTCCAGCGCTTTGATTTATTCCTGACCGTTTCCTCAGCTCCGTCTTTTGCTCACGCTGTGGGACAAAAAAACGCCACTGTGAACCTTTTTAATTATGAAGACATAATTTAAAATTTCATCAGTCCTAGGTGGGAGTTGGACAGGGTGAGACGAGCAGTCGGCAGGCTCTCCATCTTATGGCGAGGGTCATTTTTTAAATGGAGGTGGGGGCATGTTAATAGGATGGGTAAATAAGGGCAGTACTGCTTCAAGTGTACTTCCTGGTTCTTAAATTATTCACTGTTAATGATCACTCATGCCACTTTGATGAAACTTTCCTTTTTGTGCACTTCATGCAAGTTTTTGTCATTCCTCCAACAACAAATTGGTTTAAATGGAGGCCATGTATCACCATGAGTGTGTGAGATGAGATTGGTGGTGCTATTAGCCGCACACAGCATCATTATTTTGATTTTGTCCTTTATTCCTGTGACTTGGGCAAAGCAGCTGGAGATGAGAGATGAGGA
This sequence comes from Labrus bergylta, assembly GCF_963930695.1. Lineage (NCBI taxonomy): Eukaryota > Metazoa > Chordata > Actinopteri > Labriformes > Labridae > Labrus > Labrus bergylta. The sequence continues at coordinate 12,977,123 of NC_089214.1, forward strand.
CATTGAGGTGCACCCAGCTCCGCCTGGACAAACACAAGGACAGCTCCACCGTCGACCACAATGTATTAAACCAATTATTCACCATCAGGGATTGTTTTCTGGCACAGCGCATGTTTTGTTTACTCCACTCAGAAATGTAGCGAATGGGGTGTCATCTACGGCGCAGGCAGCCGAGATTGTAAACATGTTTTTCTCTCCCTTTCCTACAAGACTATAAATAAGAAGACTGCTGTTAGAAGATTTAATTCTGAGAAGCCTCTCTCTCTGGGGCTCTGATCAGCGTTAAGAGGCCCATTGCGAAAAGCCTTCAATTAGCAGAGTGTGACTTCATCTTCTGACCAAAGTCACCTTCAACAATTAAATTATCTCTGAATTTAAATAAAACAATCACTTCCAATCAATCACAGTTCATTAGCTCTCAAATTATTCCCATTGCCTCTTGAACATGCACCGCTTGTTCAGTCCTACATTCTAAAGCTGTACTTCAGAAACTAGAATAAGGTCATCTCCAAACACACCTGTGTTCACAAATGGGGAAAAAAAGCAGCAGACAACAAAGGTTTACGCCAAATTGTATTTTAATTCTTGATCACACAAGGCACAGTTGTGTTTGTTTTCCCCACAGTTTGAGAGATTTTGGTCAAGTTTGCAGGACTTAGAAAAGTTGGAGTTCATTCTCTCCAAAACTGGCAGTCAGCTGGGGGAGACAGACAATGATTTATAGTTTTAAAATAGTCTTAAAATTAAATTTAACACAGTAAAGCTATAAATCACTGGCAAAAGTCCCATTTTATTGAAAGAAATTTAAAAAAAACAGTAACTTTTGGAGGGCCGCCCCCCTAATATAATGGTAGGGGAAACACTGATAGGTTTATAATAACACAGTATTTAGGATGAAAATATGAGGATTCCAGAAAATACTTAAGAAAATGAACTCTCTTCTGATGCACTTTAAAATCATTATTTATTCATTCAAAAAGAAGCAGAAAGAAATAAAGTAAGAATTTAGACTCAAAGTGATTTCTGATGTAAACTTTGGGGCATTCAAAGGTGGTTTGACACATTCCAAACAAAGTACTCGCTATGTTTAAAAATGATTTCTTCCTTTCTGAATGACAATAAACCGTTTACTGTTTTCTTCTGTACTTTAAAATTGCTGTGTTGTTTCCATCTAGGTTGTAGGTATATCACGCTCTCGGTCTCATCAAAGTCACTCCATCATAGCCGACGGAAGTAAATGCCTTTTCCCCAGACAGGATGAAGGCAGGAAAAGAGGCTTGTCGACACTAAAAGCATTTTCACACTGCAGGACCAATCTCCAGCACCACTGCCCTGACCAAGGTCATTTCTGTTCAAACAGCAAAGCCCAGGATGATGTAGTGGGCTGATATCCCCGGGTCAGCAAGCTACATTCCATCTTTGAGGCAAAGGCTGGTGTAAACTCAGTCTGGGCTTCAGCATCTGCAATTTTATGGTTCTGGAGGTTACAGCTGAGAAGGCTGATTTGATTTTTTTGGGAGGTGTAAAAGAGCACAGTGGATGCTGCAGAATTCCCTTATCTTGTCATCTGCTGTCAGCCCCAGATGTCCTGTAAGTAGCGTTTCTCCTCTCTCAGCCCCGCCAGTGTCTTCATGGCGTCCAGCTGGTCCACTTGAAGCTCTTTCTTGATCATCTCTATCAGGGTGTCATTCACATCTTTAGCCATGTTCTTAGCATCTCTGATGGAGAAAAGAGTATTAGAAATATCACAGTCTTAAGCACAGAGGCAAGCCCATTTTTTTTTTTTTGTGGAAGCAGCATGGGCTGCCAGTCCAGGAATGCATCCTGGAAGGAAATTGCTGAAATCTCTATCTTGCTGTGGCAGCATATTGTGAGAGATTCATCATCCTGTGGACTTTAAGTGAAGTTTTAGACTCTGAGGAATTCAGCCAGCTCTGATGTTTCAAACATCATTTACTCAAAAAGTGAGCTGAGCAGCCTGGCAGTGATGAGAAACGACAAACACCTTTATAAAAGGAGATATAGAGCCATACAAAGGTTGACCTGACACTTTTTATATAAAGGTGTGTTTGCTGTGTCTTTGCATCTTTATACTGACAGAGAGGGTGTGTATTTGATAAGAAGTGAAAAGAAGGTATGTGCACACAGTGAATGCTTCGAAACTGTACAAGTAGTTGCATCAGTGTTAGGTCAGCCGGAGCAAGAGACACACAGGAGTTTTGAGCAACTTGCTTAAGAGCAAGGCACTTCGGCACCTTTTATGAATATTTTATGATTGATCTGCCTTGCTGGGAGCAGAACTTGTCAGCAGCCGACAGCTGTAGTTGTTGTCTGCACTTGGCACTGAATTGCTTCATGGCTACATCATGTCTCTGACACAACTCTAATGTCCACTGCAGCATCCAAAAAGGCATTCTGTCCACAGGCTACATGCTGTTTATCAGCATATGGAGGGTTTTTGTCCCTCACTCTCTCCTGTTGGCAATAATCCCCCCTGAGAAGCAGCTCAGCCGTTGTTTATTCTAATAGCCTGAATAATACTAGCTGAAATAAAAGATTATATTTCATGCAGCACAGTGGCTTCACCTGTATTTTTACAATGTTGTGAAACACTGTGAATATGCCTTCACTGCCTTATGTGATTTGTTAATGGAAAGGGAACTCAAAATAAGGAGGGAATAAAAACTGTATGTATCTTAAAATGTACAACAGCTACACTAGAATTTTGAAAAGTGTATGATTTTGTATCTAAAGGAAACTTGCAATAAAGAAAAACATTTCCAAGGTTTCACGATCCATCCATACAATTTTTGTCAAACAAACTACAGAAGCCTCTCAAAAGCAGAAATGCATCCATACGTTTGACTCACTCCCTTTTCCTGTGATAGTAACTCATTTCTGGTTGTTCCTGGAGATCTTGACTCATTTCTCTTGTAGACCCTTCACCTTAGTGTGGGCAGTGGCAGCATGGCCACAGTGACCAGTCTGTTGTTTTGATTTCTAGCTCATTAGAAAGTTATCCCTTATCAAGAGAAAACAAGCTTTGTTATTTTAATTAAAAATTAATCCATTATAGTGGGGGGTGGGTGGGGGGGGGGACAGGTTTGTTATCCTAAGGTAGAGATAAAATAAGTCAAGGCCTTGATAAAACAACTGAAATAAACTAGTTATCGCAAGAAAAGCAGCGTTGTTGTGACGAGAAAAACTGGCAAAGATATCTGTGAAAACGCTGAAGTAAATACAAACATATGGACAACATTCTACCAAACAAAGGCGTCTATACAGATGTACAAGTTAACTCCATGCTTCAGAGAGACCTTTCATAATAGTCTAGACATGCAAATTTACCCAGGGCACTGAAAAAAAAAAAAAAACAGCTGCAACTGAGAGGGATGATCTGTAGTCCTTTCACACAGAAGTGTCACAACATAACACCGCCATGCCAGGGGAACACTGATAATAATACAAATGCATTCATCTCAGTGTCAGACTCACCCGCAGACAAAGAGGTAACCGTTCTGTTTGAGCAGGATGTCGGTGACATGTTGCCTGTTAATTAGCAGGTTGTCTTGGACGTATTTGGGTCGTCCGTCCTCCTCCCCGCTGTCTCTGGAGAAACACACCTTGAGGTGGCTCAGGGTACCGCTGGACACAAATCCCTCCAGCTCCTCTCTGGGCAAAAGGAAAAAGGATTGCAGTGACACATCCAAACATTTCAGGTAATTATAAATCCAATTTCCTTCAAGGTTGTTACAGTAATCCTGGACCAGTAGTTCCTGGTTTGTAAAATAAGTTTTCCATTAGAAAGAGAAAAACCTTGTGAGATAACACCTCTCCATTTTTTTTTTCTTTCATTTTTACAAGTTTAAAACTTCTGGCCTCACAGACTCCCTCAAGATTCCACTAAAGCTTCTACTGTCTAAAAAAAAATACAAACCCTTCACAAAGCAAAACAACTGTATGAAGCTTGATAAAGCACAACACTGATGGTAAACAACCAATTTGTCCTTTTTTTAACAAGAGAGGTGCAAATTAATCCGGGTCTCACTAGCAAGGTTGAGATCCTGTTCAAGCATCTTTTTACAATCCTCACAGCCTTGCAGTTTGGTGTAACCTTGCTCTCTCTCTATGTGGTCCGCTTGCCAACTAATACTCCTTCTGCCTCAGTGTTTTTCTTTTTTACAGGGCCTGGGGTGAGGAAGAGGAAGGTGGAGAGGGAGTGAGGGTTAACTGAAGCTCAGAGCACCTTGTTTAAATCTAAGCAGTGGGAAACACACTAACAGAGAATACGCACACTCAAAGATCATGGGTGAAGGTCTTCGCCTCGGGGGTCTGTGGTTCGCAGCAAGCCCGAGACTATAATAAGGCATTTTCCAATAACACATGGATACTTGTGTGAAAATACTAGAAGGTGGGGATGAGTTTTGGAGCCTTTGTTTAATGTGAGTCATCCTCCTGGCTTTTGTTTACAATCCAACCATTGACTGAAGACAAGAGTCATTAAAAGAGATCACGTCCTTTTGAGCAAGATGTGTGATTAGAAAGTCTGTTTGAACGAGAGAAAAAAAACAACATGGAAAACGAGAAGAATGATGGCGGAGCCTTGTTTGTTTGACGTCTGAATATGAATCATCAGAGAGTGATAACCGCTTGAGCAAAAACTGGCAGATGACGAAAGACAGCTGACTTCTTAGAGAACAGTCAAGCCCAAATCAGCCAGACTCCTCAGAGTGTTTATACAAACAACAGCCTGTGGCAAAATCACGGACGCTGATGTGATCCCAGCAGCAGCCACTGTACATGAAGAGAAAAGTCAGAGAAGGGGGGAAAGGATAAGTGTACAGCACAACATACTCTTGTGTTGGTTTAAAGCAGACGCTTACATTTACTGAAAGTTCAATGACTCTTATGTTTGTGTTCACTATTGTTTCACTCATTTTCCTTCTCTTACCTGCTAGTGAGATTGAAGGTTGAAGGTTGAAGGCTCATTGAATTTAAAGAGACATACACACCAGAACGAAGCGTTCTGAGAGAGCTGGTTTATACAGGGTCACAAACCTCCTCTGGTGCTTGATTCATGTTATATTTTGACCAAAGCACTGTTTCATTTAGACCACAGGAGACTGTTTGAAAAGGTGGAAAAGAGGTATAATATGTCCTCTTTAAATTAATAAAGAAAAGATATAGTGCACAAAGCACCACAGGGGACGCATTTATAGACATAGATCAGCACAATGAAAACTAAATATAGTGACTGAAATCGTAATAAAAAATGTTTTTGGACATGTATTTACAATTTATAGTTTGACCTATATACGATCTGATAACATGGAGGAGATGGAGCTTGCGACCTCTCTACTGCAGCCACTCAGTGGGAGGGGCTACAAATATTTTGGTTTCACTTTGGGGGAGATGTCATGTCATCCATCTTCTTATACAGTATATACAATCTATGGTTTAGAACAATAAAAGGCTGTTTATGCAACAATAAAGCAAGTTTAAGTCTCAATTCTCTTCTTACAACCTCTTCATCTGAAATACTATAAATTATGATGAACAGGTTTTATTTTTGGAAAGGCTATGCCGAACACCAAATTGTATTTACTTTGACAGAAATCCAACAGAAATGAATGCAGGCAGCCAATTCAGCTGCAGGTATGTTGTTCTCATTCTGCTAACCTATTTAAATTGAGTACAACTCTTCATGGGTGGCTCATAAAAACACAGACTAATCGCTTTGGTCAACACTGCGGGGGTGTTCATCAGAGAAGCCCACACTGCGAACAAACACAGTCCACTACCTGCCTGTGTGTCGGTATTTAACTAAGGGATAGAGGAGACAAAGGGGAACAAACAGCATCCTCTGTGATCTGTTGGTGTGTGTTTAAGGATGCTAATCCATTCACGCTGTACTTAATCCTGCAGCAGAACTTGATCGCTGCACCAGCATCGAGTGCACGCGTGCTGCCCGATAGTGGCAGGAGGCGATCAATTAGCACGTGTTTAGGAGCGAGTAAAGCCAAGGCAGAGAGATCAGAGCAATGATCTCCTCGCAGGTGGATGTCAATCTACAGCGCTTTAACTAAACACGAGGTCAATCCAAGTAGGTGTAGAAACATGTTGGATTCAATTGTTATTCACAATACAAATACAGACTTCTGATAGTTTGTAAGGATCAGCATATGGAGGGTTTATGTCAAGAAAACCTTGTGTCAGTGTGGAGCACTAAACCACAAAAAAAAAAAAAATACAATAAAGAAAATCTAATATAAAACCCCTCCAGGAAATAAACAATAGAGATGTGGTTCAGTTGAGTTTGATCAAATTTGCATCAAGTACAGAGTCTGCCTGTTGATTCAAAATCAGTTCTCTGTGGTGGATTAAATTAATCTTTTATCAGATATATTTAGGATTAACCTTCAAAAAGCTCACAGCTGCATCGACTGAGGAAACAACTGTGAACACTACACTGACTTAGAGTATCATCTTTAAGGTAATATGGAAAACTTGTATTCAGCCAACAGACTTTTCTTTAAGAAACAATATTAAGAAACATATCCACTTTGCACTTTAATAACTTGAATTTCCATTCTGGTATGGGCTCTTGACTGATCTTATTGCGTTGTTTTTATATTTTTGCTGTGTTGTCTGATTTTTTTTAATTCATTTTGGTTTATGTTTTATGGTGGATGTTGTCCTTGTGTTTCTTGTCTTCTGTGTGCTCCTGTTGCAACGCAAATTTCCCCTTGTGGGACAATAAAGAATCTGAATCTGAATCTGAATATGCATCCATCTGGAGTGATATTTGTGACCAGCAGGCACGTGTATGTGAAGAAATTCAGTTTCCTCTTTAGGTTTAATTGATTTGAAACCTTCCAGGTTAAGTATACAGTTCTCTAGCTTTTAAATGCTATTACAATTTACAGTTGTTGCTAGGCTTTTCTTAATGCTGTCTTTTTCTTTGTTGAAACAGCTGCCTGGTGTGCCTTGAAACTGTGCCGGTAAGAGCCATGACAGTGAACCAAGACAAAAAAGTAAAGGTGGTTTCTTTTAGAGGCACAAATTCCAGGAAAAAAAGTACCCAGCACAAGTCAAGGACTGTGACAACTACTTCAAAAGCCTTCAAAACAAAACTCAAACATTTCTTAAAGCTTGTTGAATATCGCCCTGTTGTTTGTAACCGAATAAGTTGTCAACTTTGTATGTAAAACTGGACGTGAGCTTTTCTGCGTGCGGTGAATTTTCCTGTAATTGCAAAATCTGTTTCATGTTTTCCTCAGTAACGGTCTTAGGACTTCATATGAAATCTACCTATTGACCTTGTTCCAGGATATTTACATTGACACAAACTGCTGAACTAAATCAGCAAAATTCTATAAAAAAATGAACTTGTGGGCAGTTTAACAAAAACAAAAGCTGGAGCAGGAAAACAAGTGAGGTGTATGATAATGTGAGCTGTCACTATGAGTAACCCTTTTTCAATCATAAATCCATCTTTTCTTTGAAGCCTTCCTAACATTAGATACTTGCCAATAAGCAACATGTCTACCTAACATATTTCAAATATGACGTTTTACTCAAAACAAAAAGAGAAGTAAGATTTGTGATTTGTTAGATTTGTTGGATTCTGAGCCTAACTGCTCTGGAAATTTAAAAAACGAGCAATCTGTGACTGACACGTAGCATTTAAAGGCCCTCCTCCCTGAAGTCCATACACACACAAGTTGGCACGTCCCAGATATGGAAGCTTCAGTGTTTAGCCAGCTCTGCATCAGTCTTGAAAGACTCCATTTTTCAAAAACATCTTCAGTATTTATCCTAGTTTGACCACGTTTCTGTTCGTGGAGCTTATTAGATAAACGCAGAGGCTTTTAAGGTCAGGTATAATCGGTTATATCTGAACCAGTTGGCTTGCCTAACCTGCTTTCATCGCTGCAACACCTGTAGGTTTGATGTTTGCCTGGCAGACCGAGGGGCTTCCAAAACAGCCAAGGGAGGGGGCCTTAAAACCACCTACCGTCTCTGGTCAAAACCAATACCGACCATTCCAGATCAGAAACAAAACTTAGGAGGAGGAACTACAGGCTGCTAAGTTGTTGTCAGAGAAGCCAGCACTTCAACATGATGATAAAGTAAGGTCAGTAAGTAAGTATGGTTTATGATTTGATTCAGTAGATATCATTTATCTATACTGCTCCTTTAAAGGATTTGAGTTTTTATTCCAAGAATCATACATGAATTTTGAATATTCCAATAGTCATTCATCTTTGAGAAATCAGATTATCTCATCATAAAAACATTTGTTTTTAATCATTTTACCAGTGTGGTACGCATGCATACCATAATAATAATAATGCATGCATTGACTATAGCCCATCTAAAAGCTGTTTGCCTTTAAATAACAAAAGAAGAAGAAAGCATTGGTGCCAGTAAAATGGATGTAGCGCTGTGAGATTCAGAACCCCAGATGGCAGATTTGGCCAATGCATCGCCTTCTGCATATGCCAAAGAGTTCTGGGTGAAACTACCTTGAAGATATAAATAAAAATGAGGTCAAGTTCAAATTCTGTGATTTTAAACTCTCATCTAGTCTACAGCAATATGAGAGTGAGGGCCCCAGCAGAAGGTCCGTTGTCAGGACAACAATCAGTGGTGAGTTGAGTTGAACAGTCGAAAAAAATAGTTCCCCAGTAAGAAAAGAAATGCCTAGCAGATTCCAACTTTAATACAAGTCATAGAACCTCTATGCATATTCTTGCCTTGAGTTACAATGAATTGCTCGCGTAAAAACATTCACCTTTTCATTCACAGGTGAAGACCTTGTTGCCTTGGATTCATATCTTTTCCCTTCCCATACATCTTAAAATATATCCTTGAGCTGATTTCTTAATAGTGACTTAATATTCGCATGTATGTATGTATGTATAGAACTTAGTAAAGAACACCCACATAGATAGAAATGCTTATTATGCAGGTCACTGATTTCATTACATGGATTATACAGTGGCAAGGTGAATAGAGATGTGGGTTTGGAGAAGTGTTTGTCTGACTCACAAAAGGCTTAGGAAAGAATATATGGAAAATGTAAATGTCTATATATACATGTATATTAGGACTCTTTGTATATTGTCTGAGGTCAATACAGCTTACCTGAACAGGAAGTCTCTGTCTCTGTGTCGACAACCATAGAACAGCCAAGTCTCGCCAAATGTGGCCTTGGGCTTCTCCTGCTTCTCCTTCTCTCTGAAAGTCAGAGAAACGGATGTTAGCGGTCAATCAATACTCACAGACGACCCGGCCAGATGGAGGAGAGAGAGTCCTTCCTCGCAGCAGAGGTTAAAGAAGAGTAGTGACACCATTAAGCACTGTCTGCAATGACAGTACACCGAGTGCCACAATTGCCTAATGTTCGGAAACGACTGTGTGTGCTGCAGCGAGGACATTATATGTATTATTAAATTTCACCCAAACAGAAGGATAGAGGCCATCACTATAAACTGTTACTGAAAATGAAACTGCAGCGTGTGCTTGCTGTGTGTAGTTTTTGTGCACAGCTCTGGTTTTGTGCGCTTGCATGCAAGAAAAAAAAATTCCCCAGTAAAAGTGATTCCTCTAGTGGCTCAGAAGTCTGGCACAGCTCCCAGAATCCTTTGCAGACGACGGCAACACACCGCGCACAAAGCAACTCTGAGGGTGCCGGTATCTGTGGCGCACACCTGCTGCAAAGGTGACAGCTCTCTTCCTGATAACAACGGTTGACCCCCAACCTTTCATGATGCCATCAGTCAGTCGAGTGTCTAAAGAGTGCAGTGTTATCTGTTGCCCCCGTCTGGAGGGCGAGAGGGGGGAGGCGGGAGAAAAGGGATGAGAAAAGGGACCAACCACGACGAGGAGCTGAGGAATGCCACAGAGAGGCATTGGCCCTTTGTGCTGCGCTGCTGCACTCGCAGGATAAGGTGTTCGATCCCCTTAACACAAATCTTTGATATTCACAAACAGACTAAATCCAGCTTTGCGGTTTCCAACGGTCATAAAAGTTTAAATGGCAGCTTCTGTTTGATGGAGTTGTTAGGATCAGGAAAAATACACAGACACTTATGTGCTGAAGCGATAAATATTCTCATTTAAAAATCAGGGAATTCAAAAATGTTAAAGGTGCACTATATACTGTAGATTTAGTGGTGACATTTTAAAGTTGGAGAAGTGAAACAATTCTTTTACGGTTTGGTGAGTAAAACAACGAGTAGAGGTGGACCCAAGTGCAGAATGAACTAAATGTCTTTAATAAACAAAAAGGCAAACAAAAACTACTTCTAAGATTCAACAAAAAACACAGGGATCAAAAAACACGTAGCCACAGAGAAGCACGAGCAAACACTGACAGACCAAGGAACGACATACCACCACATCCACATACATGCAACAATGAACTGACACGGAAAGGGCAGAAACGCAGAGACTAAATACACAGGGGAATCAGACACAGGTGAGACTAACAAGACACAGGTGAGGACAATCAGGGCAATCACACAGAGAAACACAGAGGCAGGAATACAAGAAACACTGAGGACACACAGAACTCAAGACTGATGAAAACATAAGAACATAAAGAAACACTAAACACTGAAAAACCAAACTAGAAAAAGACCAAACCATAACACAATTCTATGCTATATTTTCTGAACTGAATACACACATCTTATTTAAAGAACAAAAATGTGTCTCTGGAACACTGTTTAGAGCTTAAAAGCTACCTGGAGAGTTACGGTTTCACTTTCGCAGGCCCTCCACTATAATTTCTAGTGTAGCATTTTATCTTCAACCAGTGTTACAGGGACAAAATTTTCCTCTGAGGACAGTTTGTGTATAGAGTTATGAACATATACCACAGAATCTGTACACTTCTCTACCAAAACTCCATAGTGCACCTTCAACTATATTGCACATGTGAACATCTCTTTGATATTAAAATGATTCTTTAACATGAAGCGCTTACACTCAAATTTAAAAGTGAAATGTCTAGACGAGTGATTACTTGCTTCTTGAAGCATTCTTACATATTAGTCTTAAAAGCAGAAAGACAGGGAGAGGGTTGTATGGCTAAAGATCGACATCTAGAATTAAAAAGAATCAGTTTCATGTTGGAACAATAAACAAACAAATTTACTTTCTTATTGGAGAGGCCATGAAAATGCATCATAGCAAGATGTTTATAAGAGAGACTAGGAAGATCTGATATTTCTATCAACTGATGCATTCCCATGTATTTTTTGTCACAATGAACAGGAGTTCCTGTACCTGCAGCCAGTTCTCTTCTGATTAGGGCTGTTGAGAAAAACAAAACACTGCGAAAGTCGGTGAATAAAACAGCGACGCTCTGCCCTTATTCATTAGATAAAAAGTTGACCAGTTGCAAAACATACTTTGCTCAAGAAGTTAGTCTGAACTTTCTGTCTGTCTCTGGAGCTCAGTAACAGAGCTGTCTGGCCGGCTGGATCCAAACGCTCAGATCCCATCCATTAGCATCCTGGACCAGATTTTTCTGATCTGCAAACAGCCTCAAGTAAACTCATTTTAGTGGACTCGTCTCCCTCCTCGCGCTGCCTGCCCTAAAGGGATCAATAGCAATATGAAAAACCTGGATTCCATTCTGAGCAGACCACACCGGCGCCTTTCTCTGAATACAAATCACATCACATCACATGCCCACACTATAACAGCCTGCAATACAATCCCAGGGGGGGGGGGGGAAGCAGCATCTACAGAGCACTCCATTTGGGGTCAAAATCAGAAGCAGTTGCCTTTCAGTGCCATTCAGATGATCAGCAGGAGGGGGAAACTGTGAGGAAAGCTGAGGTGAAAGACTTTGTAAACATCCCAATTATCTCATATCCATCATCTGCTTTCTTTGGAGCTCCGTGCATGAGGTTCAGAGCGGCTTTTTTTGGGGCATGGAAAGAAGAAACAAAACTGAAAAGCTTAAACACAACAGCTTGAGGCTTAATCAGTGAGATTAAACTGCAGAATTACACCCATACATATACACAACATGCTGAATTCTCAATGTTCTCGTAACACGGGAAGGTGCCGAGAAGAAAGATGCTGTCGTCTAATTGTAATCAGCTGTGTGGTTGCCCTGATAATGAGAGCACAATATTTGTTGACACAAACTTTAACAAAAGTTGTCATATTGATTGTGCAGTCGAACCTAAATATAAAACTGAGCAAACAGACTCTTTTTTTCCTAAAAGAAAAGCTTGTTAGAGCTGTATAAAGATTATTTCAGGCTACCCATTCAGCGAAAAATATCATATTTGTTTAACTGTTACTGCTCCCGGCTGAACAGAAACACACTGAAAATCACATTATCTATGATATCCTTCCACTCAAAGCATAGCAATCAATACCTGAGTACTGGGGAAAGGCCTTATTAAAATCTCCTGGTACCACCAAGCGAGCCTCTGACCTTTAAAGACTCGTCTTCCACTTGTTACCAGCACTACAAACTCATACAAAGTACTTTTGAAAACAGCCATCGATTAACAGCAGGGGTGGAAGGTGGGGGTAAGAGGAGTAAGTAGATCGAAGTTTGCCCATGTTATTTTGCAGCTAACAGGACCCTTCTTAAGCCTGGAGGCAGATTCTGTGTCCCGTTGACAAACTGGTGATTGTTATCTCCTATCAGAGTGCAGCGTCAGCCGCCAAGGCTTTGTTTGGAATCTTAAGTTAGATTCTGTATAATGGAGCGCTCCATGACACGTTTTCACAATCCGCAGGCACAATACACAGCTGGCAGGGAGAGAGGATGAGAGAGAGAGAGAGGGAGGGAGGGAGGGAGGGAGGAGGAAGTGAGGAGACACTGAAGCTGATATGTTGGTTCAAGTGAGTTTTTGTTCCTAGCAGTAAAGTGTAGGAGTGGGATGAAATACTGATGAGGCAATTTGACGTCTCGCTGACTTGTGTGATAAATTTAACAAATCTGTTAGTGCCAAATATTTATATTTGAATAAAGAAATACAGCATTGTAAAAAGGTTTCCCTGCTAATTTGGCTCACATCTTCACTATTGCATGACGCCTCGATTGTGCTCTTGGTCAGAACCCCTAAAGGGAAATGGACAGACATTTTTTTTTTTTAAATATTATGTTTATGTTTCTAACCCGTGCTCATGAGAAAATGTCTTGTGCTCACGAGAATTTTTTTGTGCGCATGTGAAACATTTCAAGATATTTTTTTTTTCACTTTTTCTGCCCACGTTCCCTCAGGGGCACGTGAATGGAAGTTAATTGAAGAAGTTGACAGTGTGACGAAAAAGAAGAAGAAGACAGTGGGATAATGTAGGACAGCGGTGAAAAGTTAAGTTATGAAGTGTGATAAGAGGCGAAAATGACAACAAATTGCAGTGAATAAATACATTATGTCTGCACTTTACTTTTTTTTTAAAAAGGCATTTCATATAATTCAGAAATCATTATATGTAAAGAATCAATCATCACAGGATCCCTGTAACGTGATGCTAATGTTATCACGGGCCGAGTATCACATAACGTATTGTATTGTGAGTTATCCTCGGATTCCCACCCCGAGGAAAAATAATAATAATTAAAAGTTAATAAGAATACCATTAAAAATTGGAAGAGCATTGAAGTTTCTGTGTTGGTGTATGTTTTTCTTATTCTTGTGTTATGAAACAACGCTTCCTCAAACCAATTACTGAGAGTTCTGATTCAACTTACAAAGTCCCTGCAAGTGAAAACCATTAATAAAACACTTAAATGTGTATTTTGATGTCTTATATTAAAGAGTAAAGTTTGGACAGCACTATGAGGATCAAAGCCTGACTGATAGGTTCATATCGCAGTGCTCCACCAGTCCCTCTGGCTCCACCTTGATCATTAAGAAGAGGAGTCTGTCTGCGACTGGTGGAACCAGGTCAGTCTGAAAACGTGTGCTATCTTCGGCGCTCCTGCCTCCCAAAGGCGCAAACACCTCCTCACCCCACATGACTGCAGACAATCCGCCGCTGCCATCATTTCAGCCGGTGCTGTGTCACCTCTCAGAACTATCATCCGCTGACGCCGCCCGCCAAAACAGAGCAGACGTCCGAGGGATTTAGAGACAATTGGACCTGACTGGGGCACAACCTCATTTCTATAAAGCCACCCAAGAGTTGGACATGTCAGTCTGACTAAAAAGGGCTCACTCTGCTTTCTAACAAGTCATAGTGGGCTGTCGGCCTGGTTCCACACACATGCCTCAGCCTGGACTGATGCAACTCCAATCATGTGAAATCTTTCTGACAGATCATCGTTTTGCAATCTTGATTTAGAAGCTCAGTTTATTAAACAAAATGTCACGTTTCTGCCAAATGCACTCCTTGAGTATTTAGACGAACAGCGATGGTTTAACAAGCCGGCGAGAACTACGACGTACTCAGCCAACGGTCAATATCCTCACACCAGCTCGCCGGCAATTACAGTCAATGATTTACTCCAACAACGTCGCCACGGACTGCTGGACTTTTTTTTTTATTTTAAATCAATAACGCTCCATGTGCTGCTTGGACTCCTTGCTCTTCATTATAGGCCAAGTCATAAACTTGTGCTTGGGAGAGAGCCTAATTTATTCCTCTTCAGACGAGTGAGTCATCTGAAATAATCCCTGATGTGATCAAAGCCCTGGCTGCTAGATTTACTGCCTTGTGAGATGTACATGACGTTGACTTTTATCACCTGCGATCAGGGTTTCATTTAATTGTCTCTGCAGACAACTCAAAAACAGGCTTAATCGATGCTCATTTAACATCACTGGACCAGTGTGAATATTCATGACTGGGTGCAGAACTTTAGCTGAAAGTAGCCTGTGTCACAAAGAAACGTGCAGGTTGCATGCTGCTTGGTGTGCTTATACTTGACATTTAGCAGCAAATGTTCAAACATGTATAATATTAACAAGATCAAGTACTTTACAAAATGCACTTGATTCCTCTTGGAGGAAATGTATTCAAAATGTTGATGTCTAACATGTCTGGTTTGCTATAGTAAACACAAGGGATGTTTCTAGGGATTTATTTTCCTGTCAGTTAAATGAACATTTGAATTCAAACTCGCTGATTAGTCTAAAATTAAACACTCAGAAAAAAGTCAAAACCCTACTCTGTGAAGCCTATTTAATTGCTGTTTGAAACATTCTTCAATAACAAACAGCTACTTTAAACTCCACTTTGCATTATGCATTACTCTGCAGGTAAACAATGTCAAATTGGTTTGCACAATGTGGCTATCATTAGCAGGGTTAGCCCCACCAGCCTTGGTTCCAGGTGAGTGGTTGTATATCAGCTTTATCTGATGCAGCTTCTCATAAGACATGCCGTCCGTTCTCTGTGCTGGTTTACATTGGGGCAGTAGAGCGGTGTCAGAAGGCCAATTAATCAGAGCTACAGCCCCAGCTAGTGGCTGGTGGCTGCATTACAGCTTAAACACAAAATTGAACCGGCATAGTTGGTCTACATCATTAAAAATAATAATTAGTTACACTGACTAGTAATTCTAATGCAGACAAGCAAGGGTGACATCGAGTCAATCGAGTATATCCCTGGTGAAAACACTCCCTATAACGGTGAAATAGAACATTATGAAGCATTAGTTAACTTTTCTTACCTTTGCTGGAGGAAGCCAATGAAGGGTGCGACTCCTGTGCCAGGTCCGACCATTATAAAGGGCACCGAGGGGTCAGAGGGGGGCCGAAAGGAGCAGTTTGGTCTCAACTTCACACGGATCTAAGGTCAGAGGCCATTAGCAAGAATTTAAAATAATGAGAGTAATTACAACATTGTTAAGAAGCCGCTGCGGGCTTACCAATCTATTAATTGATCGGCTTAATATTCTGAAGACGTACTAGCAGGAAAACTCATGAGCTCCAGCTGGAATCCATAGAGTCTTGGGTAGAGAGGATTTACTTGCTCTAATTTAAATTAATTCCTTCATTAATCACACACAACTTGCCTAAAGCGTGTTCTCTTTTTTTTTGTGTTTAAAGCATTTAAATAGAGTTCCCTGAAAGGTTTAAAACATTAGTAAATACAGGTTGAATCCCTAATGCCTCAAATTTTGCAGATTCAAGGAAACACAGCAATGTTTTTCTGGTATTCTGCTCTACCCTTGTATTTCTCTCTATACAACTTCTTGAACTGTAATAGTTCAAACGAATTATTGCCGAGACAACACTAAGACAAAAATAGTAGATAGTAGAGTAATGCTAAGCAGATGAGCCAGGAGGTGTGTTGTTTTCTCTACCTATGAGTAGAAGGGTTACAACTTTTAAAGCACCTGAACACTTGTACTAGCAAATTCGAGCACCACTGAAGTTCTATATCTGTTGAGACATAGAGTTCACAAATGTGCACAGTCTACTTCCAGCTCTCCATTTTCTACAGTACTCATTACCTTTGGCAGGTCCGTGCTGCTGGAGGATTCATCCTTCTCAGGGAAAACCAGGACAGGACGGATGAGGTCAAACAGCCAACCCGTACACAAGCCTTGCCTTCCCGCAGGCCGCACAGAGCATGCTGGGAACTCTACTATGTTGAAGACAAAATGCAGCTTCCCAGGGTGTCTGAGACAGGAGCTGTAGAAATGGTGCCCAAGAGAGTTTGAGATGGAGGTAGATAGCGATTGAGCAAAACAACAGTGTGTGAGAAACAGAGTGCAAGGCACGCAGACAGTGACAAGCAGGGAGACAACGTGAAAAATGGAGTGAAATACAGAAAGAACACAAAGGGACAAACGAATACAAACATGGACAGTACAAGGGACGATAAATTCAAAGGAATAGACAACAATGCTTTTTTAACAAGTGATTCAAACAAAAGTGTAGTTGACAAATTAACATCTGCATTTGAAGCAACCATTTTCTCAAAAATGGGCATGACAGTGAAATGTACCTAATTATGATTTACACCAGTGGATCTCAATGATTTTCTGTCTGACTTGGCCCTACAGGCTTGTCAAAGAGCTCTCTACAATTACTTCATCAACACCACCCACCATATATAAGTAAGTATGTGTTTGATTGGATTTTGCACTGGAGGTTCTTCAGCCCTATTAATTACATTACACTGATGTTTTTACAGTCATCAATGTTTGGATCACTTAAGCTTGACTTGCATTTTAACAGCGACCAGCAACAGATGTTCCAAGAGTCCTTTAAGATAACCACTTCAACTCTTTTTATTATATTTTTTATTATTATTTCATCCATTTTATTTCAGTCTAATTTGACTATTTCCTATTAGCCATAAGCTAAGTATGTTAACCAGGTGTTCATTACTTTAGGATAAAGACGTTTAACAATGTATCCATTAACTTCAGCTTACTTTGTAAATATTAATTACTTTAAGATTTAAGCTTTAAAATATTTTACTTATTTTAAGTTCACTATTTTTATGTTAAAAAAAATAGTGACTTACAGCTAACTACCTCATCAGCTTAACATTATCCTTTACTTTAAGCTAACTGCTTATACTGCTCAGGAATGACACCAATATAATAATAATGATAATAATAATAATAATAATAATAATAATAATAATAATAAATTAGATTTACATACCTATAAACCTATAGTAAAGACTTGCATCAAAACACACCATTGTGATGATGATGTAAATGGACTTGAGCTTGTAAAGCGCTTTTCTAGTCTCCTTACTACTCAAAGAGCTTTCACGCCATAGGTCACACCTACCCATTCACACACTGATGGTAGAGGTTGCTATGTTAAGTGACCATCAGAAGCAACTTATCCCATTCATACTCCGCCGACAAAGCAGCAGGAGCAATTCGGGGTTAAGTGTCTTGCCCAAGGACACGTCGGACATGTTGCTGCAGGAGCTGGGGAACCAACCCTCAACCTTTCAGTTGAGAGACGACGACTCCATCAACCGAGCCACAGCCGCCCCAGCATGTCACAGATTTGTAATTGTATGTGTGCTGTACCCCCCGGCTGGGAATAACTGATTCACACATAACTAAAAAAAAAAATAATACTGCCACTAATGAGAAAAAATAACAACTTCTTGTCGGTCTTGCTTCAATAAAACTACCTCTCCCTCCTCGATATTCTGGTCTCCTCTGTTGGCCGACGAACTCTCACACTCCCTCATCCTTCACTCTCCAGTTCCTGTGGGCCACCAGAGACCTCTATTGACCACAGCATCAATAATGCAGGCCTCTAATGTCTCTGCACCATCTGATAAACTACAGCCACGGTCTCTCCTGTCCACTCCTTATCTCTCTGTATACACGCACACACCGACACACAAACGCATGCACAGGCGCGCACAGTCAGGCAGCCTAAGTGAGGGCCTAATGAGAGGAGAGGAGAAGTTTTGACATTGCTTTAGATGTTGCTGTTCCACGTGAGCTTTAAAGCAAACCTAATGGGCACTAGCTTAACAGGAAGAGCAAATCAATGACAGGCTAAGTGGGCAAAAAGATGGAACACTTGAGTCTACTTAAAATAAGCACAACTTGCTAAATGCTACTGCATATTTACTTCCAGTCATTTGTTCTTTCATTAAATTTATCAGGGAATTACCTGTTACATTTTCAAATTCTAATCCAAAAACGCACACAAAACACAGAAAAAACATCATCGTTGTCTATATCATTTCTTTTTTTTTTAAAATAGTTTCCAAATGTCTTAAAAACTTGAAATTATATGCCACACTTTATGTTGTTATGGAGCCTCCCTTTGATGTTATAATAAACCCTGTCAAATGTCACATAACTTGAAAGCGCCATCCACCACTGTGAGGAAGCTGGCAAAATAGCACATCTCCAGTGGAAGAAGGAAATGCATTTCTTTGCTGCCAAATAGGAGCAAGATTTGAATATCGTTCCGTGGACGCAACTGTCTCGCCTAGTAGCACCAAATGAACTATCGTAGAGTTAATTGATCTATCATAATGTACGCAGAGGGATAAAATATTAACTGAATGACTATTGAAACACTCTCCTTATCTTCTCCAGAGTTGAATACATCATATGCAGCTAATTATACAAAATCTCATCAACTCTCACTTCCTCCTTAAAGACAAACAGTTTATAGAGTTTCTAGGTTTATTTAATACATTAAGAAATATTATTTCTATTAAGAATACAATCAAGTGTGTGAGAGGACAGCTTTACAGGGGCAGCCCTGATTTGAATAAATCAAGATTTAAGATAAGTAAACAAACGAGCTGAAGGTAGTCATATTTTGTTGCCCATGACTAAATGATAAAAGACTTCCATTTCCAAGTAAATTAAATGTTTCTATTAGTCTTTAACTGTGGCATTATTCATTATCTGTATTACAAAAAGATTAGAAGAGCAGTTTGTCAACGTAATTTGCCATTTGTTTCAACTATTCCCACATTTAAAAGATTGTACAGGATCACTGAAAAAGGACACAGTTAATGAATTATCTACTACAAAGGCAGGGAGGGGTTTTTATTTATACTAAGACCTTTTTTTTTTTAAATAGAATCACTGCCTTTGCTTAGTTTCTTAATATGTTAAAGGAAACAGAAGACGAAGCATCTTACCTGGCTGCTGAATAAGGTCTGGGCTGCAGTTTCGGCACATGCTCTGAAAAGCAAGCACAACTGTCAATCACTCTGCTGTACTGCTCAGATTTAGATGACAGAGGCATCTATGACAAAGAGAGACTAAATGAGGGAAAAAGTCATCTTGGGCCACCTTCCAACCCATCCACACTGACCCCACCCCCACCCAGGTAGCAGTCTTGTTTCTAGGACATACTTCTATATTTATGAAATTACTAACTCAGGCGTCTGGAATCCCAAGTGTCCAGATGTGGAGCCAGTAGGAAACAGATTGCTTATGCAGACCTTATTTCAATGCCAGCCATGAAGGTGCCCTCTTTTGGGTAATGTGCGGCGTAAATTACCTCGGTGAGGATGTGGCTGAGAGAAATCAGGAAAACGTATTAAGAGTTTGAGATAACTTTTCACCCCGTAGCAACAACATTGCCGATTTGTCACGCTAAGACCACCACCAACTTTTAGCGAGGGATAAAAAAAAAAGAAAAAAAAGTGAGAGAGTTGAGAGTTGTGTGATGAACTCCTTTACATTTTATTTGTATCTCTGTGATAGATGGACTTGGAAAAGTAAAGCTGCACCATATGCACCAGCTGAGGCCTAACAATAACACATTTTTCTGCTAAATTGCTCAGGCAGACAAACAGCTGGACTAAATCTGCTCTCTCCTCTCTTTCTGGATTTCTCTGACATCTAAACAGCTCAGGGTGTTAGCAAGACAGCTTGGCACTTTGACGTCCGTTTCATCTCCTTGAACTGCGTTGCTTTGGTTGTGGGTTTTTTTTTGTGGTGATGTATTAAAACACTTAAAAAGGAAGCCTGAAATAAGGTCTTAAACTAAAATACAGGAAGGCTCTTCTTAAAATTCATCCACATTCCTGTTGGAACTGAAAGAGCAGAGAGGGGCTTACATTTAAAAAGTCAAAACAGTCGGCTTAAGGCTTACCGTATATGGACTAACCATAACTTAATAGATTTAGGAGCAATATAATTTTGGAAAAAAAGAAGAAAATACAGTATTAGGTTTATAATCTATATAAGTCTCTTAATGTATCAATGTGAGAACTGGTGCTGCACCGCACAATCTTCATTAAGAGACAAATAGTTTCACTGTGATCTTTTGAGTTTTGCTTTTGGCCGTTAACACACACACACACACACACACACTTGAGATTGCAGTTGCTTTAAAAAAGCCTGGTAGATAAGGAAAGAAAAGCATTCTTTGATGTGCTTTAGGTTTGTACGAGTTGTCTCCATTTTCCTGCTTTTCAGTGTAAAAACATTTTTTTAAAGGAACACAGAAGTCGTTTAAGAAGAGCCCGACCGATTAATCAGCCAGTCGATGATAACGGCCGATATTAGCATATCAAGTGACTATCGGTATCAGCTAATTTTATCACAGATAATCGCCGATATTGCTAGATTTACTCACCAGTCAAATAGCATTACATCTGAGTATCATTGTATTACACTAGCAGTTCTCAATCTTATAGATTACAACACGCATTATCACAGTGACAAGCAGTGATGCACGTTTATGTGCAGTTACTTTCCAGTTGAGTTACCCTCTTGTTAGTCTTATATTCTTTTCCATAAGTGTTTTATAACTGCATTTGAGGGATTAACGCAATGAAGGTGCATGTCTACATCTATCTCTAGAGATGGAAGATAGATCTAAGAGAGATATCAGCCGATTTATCAGAATTTGATTTTTTTTCTCTCCGTAATATCGATACCGGTATCGGCCCCAAAAACCCCATATCAGTCGGGCAGTAAATATAATAACTGTATGTTGTGTTGTATTTTTTAAAGGGGCTGATTCTAGAATTATTTTATTTCCTCATCGTATCATTTAGCATCAAGTTATAATTTCCATACAAAAGCGATGGACTGTAATTGTTTGATTATTCACCAACAAAGACAAACAGGAGCATTAGGTGTCATGTGAGAGTACAAATGCAGTGATTTCTTACATTTGAGAAGCTCGCCGCAGAGAATGATTAGTACTTCTGTTTGAAACATGATGAAAACATTTAAATGTGAACAAAGAAGCTGCTTTGAATGCTATTTGAACGGAGGAATTCATTATTCAACTTCTTTCTGCGGCTGTCTTTGGGTGTTTGACATACAGTTGTATCCTGGGAAAAATATTTTATCAAATGGAAATTGAAACAAAATTTTTATGAGGAGAATCTTTTTTTTCCCCATAAAAGAAGTTTAAATAATTAGACAGTGAGGCCCAGGATGTGACTGGAGGGGAGATGCATTTACAAGAGGAGGCAGGATTACATGTCGGCCTTGCTTTGATATAATCAATATCCCAATGTTGAAGATGCAACTCACTGAAAGTCATTTGTAAATACGTCTTCAGAAATAATTAGGAACAAGCTGCAATGGATGTGAAAAAATATTTATGCGTTTCAAAAATTCCGGTATGTAACCCTTGGTGGGGGGGGGGGGGGATACTCTAGGAATACTTCCATGAGTGGAAATACATACTGCTCCATCAGAGGGTGTATCATGTACGTTAACACAATCCTCTGCTGCTTGCTGCACGGAGCTTGAGCTGCTACCTTTCTGTCTCAGAGTGACAGCACATGTCCGAAACAGAGGACGATCAATCCATCATCTCACATCACTGCACCATGATGATAGTGCTGCTAGATACAAAGGATATATCACTTTTAAAACCTGTGAGTGCAAAGCTTCTTTTTCTTTTCTTTTTATTGTTGCAGTGAGTGGCTTGAGGACAAATCGTAAAATATGTATTGCAAAAAGAAGGTCTCTGTTCCAAAAGATACAGTCTCAGGGTCCCTGATATGTTTTTCAGAAAATGAGCATTTTCAGGGGTATCATCGATCAAACTGCACAACAATATCATCTATTCCATCTCAGCAGTCTGTCTTTCTGCAATTTATATGCATAGGTACCGTTTTAGTGGAACAAAATGAGATAGCAATGTGGTTGAACATAAAAGTTTTACTTTTAAAGCTACAGGGGTAGATTCTTTGGTGCAGATGGTATTAAGAGAGAATAACAAGGGTAGTGTGCATTAAGAAGAGTTCCCCGACAAAATTTTGTTTTTCTTTTTTACATAAACCTACAAATAGCTGATTTTTAGATTTTTTTAAAAACTCAGGGCTCTCTGAAACCGCTCAAAAAGTTTTCCACAGCGTTCATTATATCTTCAGCCGCTACAGCTGGAATCATATGTGCTTCACAGTTCATTCTCTGTGACCAGGACATCTCATTTCAAATTTCAAACTCTTCAGAAGTGTGAGCACAGGGACACAGACGTTTCACCGCGCTGTCGTCTCTTGCTTTACTTTCTCTCACACGTTGCGATTGTGCTTGAGACGAGAAAAAAAAAAAAAGTAGAAGAAAACTGCACCCTGGTACAGTTTCATTGGAGCCCTGCGGTAATGTAAATTGAAAAAGATGCTCATGGACAGCATTCAGCTCCCGGGGGACGTGACCCCAAAGTTTTCATCTGAAACAATGGGCCATATAACAAAGAGAGCTGACTCTGAGAAGAAGGAATCTTTCTCAATTTATGCCCAGCATTAACTTTTGTAGCCAGCATGCACTTGGTCAAAGACACCTGGGCTTATGCACGTCTCTCCTCATTATTTATATTTAGTGTACAACAGCATAAACTCTGATCAGCAAACACCTTCCCCTCCCTTAGGTCGGGTTAATGAACCAAGAAAGGTGCAAAAATGCAGCAGTGTACTTTTACACTCTGAGTCAGAGTTGACCATTAACCTACGGTCCTAACCGACCCCGAGTGCTTGTGTCCTTGCAAAGCTTGGTGGACAACCAGTGAACGCCTCTCCCCCGTCTCTGGAATAGCAGCTGTTGCCCCGCAGGGCCTCCAGTGGCACATTATTCACGAGGGCACGATCGCCGCAATTTCCAATTTCTGCATCAGTTCACCGCAAAAAAAAAAAAAAAAAAAAAAAAGGTGCTGTGGTTGGCAAGTGGACCAAAAATAACTGACACTAGGGTAGGCCGAGAGATGTGACGCAGCTGTTTTAGAGGACAACTCAACTTGCATGTTAAGCTGTAGCCAACTAATTTCACTGTCTGTTAAGTTTCAGTCAAAGCTTATCAGAGCCATACTGAATGGCCAGCCAACTATCTTAATGAGCAGAGAGGAAAATGTTAGTTTTCTGCAGTCAGTTGGCTCAAGGGGTCAAAAGGCGGGATGGCAGAGATGGCCGACAGCAGCAAAAAAAAAAAAAAAAAGAAAAATCAATATTATAAGCAGGAAGAGAAATAATGAATTAACAGACACATTCTCTTGACTTGAAGCTACAATACTGGCTTTACATTCTCAGAAACATAAAAATAACAAATTGGAGGAACATGCTCTTATGCTTGAGACAGGGAAATGAGTGTTGATCCTTTCGGGAGCCCTCTGATGCACACTGTCTGACCATTCAGTATAATTAAATGCTCTGCCTGAATCAGCCTCAAGACTCGGCTCACAAAGCTTCCTTTACTGGGGCTACAGCGACCCCTACAGGAGGAAAACGATTCAGACAGACGCACCTTCCTGCATAACAAACACAAAAGACACACTTGGCATAACCTGGGGGTCTTTAAAAAGTAAAATGAATAGATCTGAAGTCATTTATTCTACTGATAATTGAACAGGTGCAGTCTAAATCCCAATCTCATGCCAATCACTAAGAATTACTATCTGCCTGAGGCAACATTAAAAGCCTGCAATTAATTAAATGTGCATAAATTATAATAATGAAGAAAATAAACCTGCAAAACATATTCAAAATATTCAAGAATAGAGGTTTGTCTTCTCATTAGTAGGCGGATAAAAGTAATGCATAAAATCTATCTTTTAGCTAAATGACCTGAAGATTAAACCACATAGAAACGGAGTACTGTTATTCATGCCGCCTGGTAGGTAATACATCCAACAGGGATAGCTTTTAAGTATGGTGTGTTTTTTTTTGGCTGATGGACTCACTGAGTGAGTAGGTGTAATAATAACACTATGCACTCTGACCTATAAGGAGGCTGAGAGGAGGCGAGCATGATGGGAAGGCGGCAAAAAGCTCCAAAATGCTGAGGCTGGGGTCCCTCACAAACAGGTTGTAATCTGCGGCGCCTTGTTTACTGCAGAGCTCCTGCAGCCTCCTCTTCTGCACACTGTCCCCTGTATGCTCCACCAGTGCACGGAGAAATGCCTGATGGGAGACAGAAATCAGATGTTAAATCACTTGAAGCTATTTTGCATATCAGAAGAGATTTCCCCCCCACACAGTTTTTCTTCCTTAGATTTAATTTCTTGACTGTAAAGAGAAGAGACATTCGTGCCTTTTCGAACTATGTCACAAGCTTCAATGCCACATTGCACAGGTCTGCTCTTGTGTCTTTCCCTCCTGTCTGTGTGTGTCTTCCTGTTGGTCACTGATGGGCAGGTATCATGCAGCAGCTGGAAAGACCTGAATAGTCTCCCAGGTACATTCAAGACCCAGCAGTCAACCCACGCCCCTCCCTCTTGTCGCTCCTATTAGCACCCGGTCTTTGTTTAACTATTTAGTTCTGCAGTTAATGTCCAAACTCCAAACCACACAACCTGCACCACACATCATAAACTAAATTATTTTGCAAATGATTACTGTTGAAGCCTCAAACGTTTGCACCATTTAGTTGAGCTATGTTTTCAGTTGCTATTTGTCATGACTTGTGAGATGGATCATGCCAATGTGGGAGCTTGTAACGGGTTAACCCCGAGAAACCTAAGTATCTTGACGCCTAAGTGAAATATATGTTAGACACAATCATTGCCGAGCCTTCTTCATCTAGTTGGGCTTTCCAGAGTCGAGCAGCACACCCGGGTTTTTGTCGTAACTTTTGTGAGTTAGACTCTTTTCCTCTTCCCAGCATGTGAGACTGTGTTGATAAGACTGTGTTGAACATTTCAGAAGCTCATGACCAAATATTTAGGGGAATTGGGAGGGTTGTGCAGTCTACTTGGAAGGCGTTGTTGTATGTTCTGATACTTGATCTAAATTTAATCAATTTGACTGGACATGTAATATATATGACTTCTAGGGTAAGGTAGTTGTAGGTTTTGACACAAGTCCAGTGATAGAAAAGGCAGTTTTATTATGCAGAGTTCACTTGCTGCCCCCATGAAATATTTTTTTTAAAAGCTTCTAAAGATCCGGAGATATTAGCAGAGGCAAACAGAGTCATGTAATCCTTTTAAAAATGCATCTAAATCAATTAATGCCATCAGTTATTGAGATTAAGATGCAGAAACGGCTGCTGTTTAACTGGCATTGCATTCATTACTGTTAATGTGATTGTTGGCTTTGATGTAACTTAACAGGATTAAAAGCATCATGAAGAAGGAATATTGAAATGCATCTCCTGAACTACTTTTGGATTAATTTCACTTTAGGCTGCATCAATTAATCTCTCTGATGTAGCAATCACATCTTCTGAATATCTGTCATGCCTAAGTGTCCTGTATAATTCCAGTAATTCATTATACTTTACGAGTGTTTGAAAGGAGAGATTAGTGGTGTATACTTGTAGCTTGCTGTGGAAGAATTATTATACCCACTCTCCAATCCTTCCTGTACAGACAAGACTTCAGCACTAGTGTCTGTGTTGGGCTAAGTCTGCGGTTAGCTTCAGTAATAACATTCACATTTGTCTCAGTAGAAAAGATGAGAGAGGGCATGCCAAATATATCTCTTTGTATTCAATGGCGTTATGCAAATTACTAGGAATTGTACGTTCTAAGTGTCTGGGGTGATTTTCTTTCACTATTCTAAAAATGATGGTGTATAAAGATTATAGAGGCTGTAAATGCTTTAGTAGAACAGATTAACTGCTTGTATTACACAGACAGGTGTTGTAAAATAAAACTCTTACTGCGTTGTAAGTCTCAAGGCAACTTTTCATCCTGGAACTATCTTTTTAGTGCAGAAATTTAATAATGGAGCAAAAATACAGCAGACAAGTGAAGTACCGTAATAGGAGCTTTTACGATAATGATGCGAGAACTTTTCACACACACACACACACACACACACACACACACACACACACACACACACACACACACACACACACACACACACACACACACACACACACACACACACACACACACACACACACACACACACACACACACACTTTTTTGTACACTGTCCCTGATTCAAATAAACTTAACTAAACCTGTCCTGAGAGACTATATGAGTAGCCATCTTCATGATCTAACAACCAAAAACATTCCACAGCAACAGGTAATATGCTACACTGAAAAGCAGCCTAGCTGTAAAACAGTGTGTGGACAAACAGTACCTTCTTAGGAACACTTCTGATCTCTAGACACCATGTGAGCAGGTACAGCAGAGAAATGTTCTGGGGGATGTAGGGTGGCACCAGAGCACCTATAAACACAGAGAAAAGCACATTTGGAAGGACGTTGAAAAAAATAAAAAAAATTGTTTTATGTTTTGTTACAATGTTCCTGTTTAAAAGTACATTTGGGACATATTTGCCTTTTTTCTTAGTGTCTTTACGCAGAGATATGTTTACTAGATGGTTCCTCTGGTCAGACAGGGCCAATCCGTGGAGCATGTCCTCCACCTCAGAGGCCCTGTTTGGGCAAAACACATCAAACGAATCCCCAGGCTGATAGCTCATTAACTGGTGGGCCAAGAAAAAAAAAAAAAAAAAAAAGCATTAATAGCTCACATTGGATTGAGCTGAGTTCATTTCAGCTTAGAGCATTATTCTGTCATGCTTACAGAGATGTCCAGCTCCAAGCAAAGGGCAGTTTTGACTGAATCTCCTCGGGTCAGCTGAACTGCCCTGGATATGGGAACCTCGTGAAGACTGTCTCTGTTCGCTGGTCCATCAACCTGAAGAAAGACTTGATTGATGAAGGATAGAATAAGGCAAAAATACTGGTTTTAAAAGTCGTATCATTCCTTACCTGTTCTATGATTTCTGCCTCCTGAAGAGAGACATCCAGGTAGGAAGGAGGCAGAGCGGGAACATTAAGAGAGGACTCAGACAGCGGTGGCAGCGAGCGTGTCAGTGAGGCTGCCAGTGCAACACCGGGAACTCCAGCATCCCCAGTTTGAGTCTCTTGTTTTGATGTAGAAACACTGGCGGCATCGTGAAACTGGGATGCCAATCCGTCACTTCCCAAAGGAGTAGCTGGAACCAGATCAGAAACAGCAGTCTGTGTAGCTGAAGCTGAAGATGAAGCAGCAGATGCAAATTTGGAGACAGTCTCTAAAGATGAATTGGCTGAATTGCAGTTCTGTTGGTCAGTGATGCTTAAGAGGCTTAGTTGGACATCTGGTATGGATGAATCTTCCTTTGTTGATTCCCCTGCTTCCCCTTTCAAGCAACTAGTCCTATCAGAAGCCATTTTTGATAATGCAGCTTTTATTGCTTTCCAGAGCCCTTCAAGCCAGGGGTCCAATACCACCTCCAGCCTAAAAAAAACAAAATCCACAGAATTTTAGACAGCAGTGAAACAAAAAGAACAGAAAGAGATTGGTTGGGTAAAAAGGCTGGAAGTTTTTTTTCTCTAAACTTACCCTACACCATCATCTGCATATCCTGTTGCATAGAATTGTTCGGCTCCAAGTTCCTGTAGACGGCGCTCAATAGTCTTCCCACAATTACAGAAATTTGCATAATTTGTGTCTCCTAAAGCTGCAGCAGACAAAACAAAAACAGGTGATCATGTCTTGAGCAAGAGACTGTTCAGTAAACATTCTGCAATGATCAACTCATTTAAACACAACTAATTTTGCAAATCAATCTCCCCGTATTTTCAGACAAAGAGCTCTGAGAAGTTACCTAAAAGTGCATAGCAAAGGTGTTTATAGTGGTCAGCGGGGAGGGTCTTCTTCTTGATGCTCTTTACAAATTGAAGGGTATTGTCTGGCGGTTCCCCGTCTCCAGTAGTGGACACAACAAACACCACTGGGGCACTCTCCTTCTCCAAATCGTACTGGAACCAATTATATGATTTATCAATGACCTGTGTTTCCACAAATCCACGTGAACACAATCTACATTTCCAAAATCATCAGGCAACACCCTTTTTTTAAAAAGCATCCAAGTGAAGTGGTTATCACGTGCAATAGTTACCTTGTCATTTTGGTCCAGGCAACTAAGCTCAGCGACCAGTCCGTGCTGCTCTGCCTCCTCAGCAATCCCTTCTGCTATGGACTGGGCTTGTCCTTTCTGAGACCCGTACAGAACCACGAACCGAGGTTTCACCTCACAGGGCATCCTAGTGGGTCAAAAACCACTTTATTAAAACATTTCAATCAATTGTTTTTTGTTGTTGTTGTTGTTGAGCTTTGTCTTCATATCAGCTTGGCCAACATCCTGTTCATTTTGACAGGCAAACAGACTACCATTGTGCAGCCCTCAAAACATAAACCTCAACACCACCATAAATAGTAGCCTCCCCGGATGTTACGTCAGTGTTGTCGTTTGCCAGCGTCACTAAAAGTGCACATGGACCCCAGCTTGTTATACATATTGTGATAACAAACTCTACATATAAAAGGACATGTGTCATATAAGTGTTTAACTCAGGGACGTCTTCTGCTGAATATCTGATACCTTTTCACTGTTCTGTCTCACGGCAGATTCGCCTTTTAGCCAACACACACCCTCCCCTCGAGAGTTGAAAGTTACCCCATTTAAAACTTACTATGACTGCCCATATATCGTTTAAGAGCAGAACATAGTAGAGTGAAGTTTTCTCGGAAGATATGTAATTTTTACCTTTTCAAAACAGCTGTAGAAATCCACAAATTCCTGTCCTTCCCTTCCCATAAGCCTGTAAGGTCCTTCCCCTCGATTCTGTCATCACTGGAATTCTCGCGATACCCAGAGTGCACAGGCTGTGGTTGAACGTGATCGGACGAAACCATATCGTTAAAACATATATACGTTTTTTTTTAAAGTTCCTACCTGAAATACTATGCGTGGAAGCCGTGTGTTTTTTTCCAAATCATTTCTCAAAATCCCAGTTAATTATGTCACCATTTTTTGTTCATATTTTTGCTTTAAATGGTTAATAAGAAACACTTCACCCTACTTGGTTCCGCCCTCCCCGCCCGTGGAGTCTTCCAGAAGTCGCCGGCAGACTCGTGCGGCTTTGCAGCTCAGCCTCACTCCCAAGTTTTCACCTTAAAATCGGACACATTTCACCGTTAAACACCCACTAGAAGTCCTAATACATCAGCCAGCATGTCCTCATTGGGGACTCTCGCGTTCGACGAGTATGGGAGACCCTTCATCATCATTAAAGACCAGGACACGAAGACGCGGTTATCTGGGATTGACGCGTTGAAGGTACAATGAGCTAGCTGGCCTTATAGCTGTGTCACGTTGGTTAGCAAAACTTAGCGATGTTGCATTCGTTGCATTGCGTTGACTGCGTTTAGGCAACACCGTATGTGTCAAGGAGAAGCTATCGAAGCATATTGTGTTCTGATTATGTTATCTGCTGGCGCATTAAAAGCAAGTTATCTTTAGCCAAATGGATTAGCTCGTCATGCTAACAGTGAGGCCCATGTGCTTTGTGGCGTATGGCCGGTGGGTGTTGCTGCACAGGGCTGTTCCCTAATTCTTCATTATGTGTGCATGTTTGTCCAACGTGATGGAGACATTTTCTTTTGAACACAGTTGAAAACATTTTATTTGTATTGTTTGTTAATGTTTGGATGTTTTTTTTTTGTATTGCAGTCTCATATTATGGCAGCCAAAGCTGTGGCGTCAACACTTAAAACATCACTGGGACCTAATGGTGAGTAAGAACCAACTTGGTTAAATCATTGAGCATATTTTGAGTTTACGTAAAATGTTATTGCATTTTTTTTTTTATTATTTATTATATTGTACTCAATAAATATAATTTCCTTACTATCAATTGTTAAAGCAATGCTTTCTTTAAGTCAAGCTCCCACATCATTTCTCATAAACCATTTTCTCCCCCCCCCCCCCCCCCCCCCCCCCCAATAAAACTTCCAGGTCTTGACAAGATGATGGTTGACAGGGATGGAGAGGTGACTGTCACTAACGATGGAGCCACTATTCTCTCCATGATGGACCTGGACCACCAGGTTGCCAAGCTTATGGTGGAGCTGTCCAAGTCACAGGATGATGAGATTGGTGATGGAACCACTGGAGTTGTTGGTATGGATGGCACTACATGGGATCTAATGTGAAATTTTAAGGGCTGAAAACATGGCTTTCTGGGCTTCTTAATGTTCTGATGGGTCCAACACGGGGTTTAACCTGTTTAACTTATAAAATTACAAACCCAGATAGGTGTGACTGATTTCTCAGCACATTGAGAAATATGCCTTTCTCATAGATATGCAATCAATTCTAAGCATCATTTTGCCAGTAAATTCTGGCCATATGAAAACAAAAAATCTGATTTTAAAAATGCCAATCATGATTTTATCATAATTCTTTTTCCACACTGATCTTAAAGACTAATTAGTAATTTACTGATTTGACTCATACTTATTTCTCTGTATAATGTAAAGCTGTGCTGATAAGTTTAGTCTATTTGAAAAATGTTTGTTGCACCAAAATGTCTTTCCCTACATTCTGATCATTTTTTTTATGTACAATTTGAGGATTTTCTGCACACTTTAAAATAATCATTTAGTATTCTGTCCTCTTTTGTGTCTTTAAATCTATTTTAGTGTTCATCGGGATTTTTACACAATGATGCATTCATTTGAAAACATGTGGACTTCAAGTTTGCATGTTTTCAGATGGCTTGTCGTTTCTGTGCAGTTTGAGTCCTGCAGAATACTTAAAAATTAAGCTTCATACAAGTAGCCTTTGCGCAGGCTTTGTCGTTTCTATGACTTTACTGGACTTTATAGAACGGTAAAATAATCAAACATACTCCATAATGTGATGATTCTGTGACACATAATCAAAATAAGTTTGACTGAAAGAAGAGTTTAATTCATAGAGGGGGGTTCTGCGATCTCTCTGCTTTGGCAGATCGTCAACACAATCCTTCACGATCTAAGATCGTCTCTCGCACACCGCTACATGAGCAAAATCAGTTAAGGATAATACTTTATTGATTCCCAGAGGGGAAATTCGGGCATTGCAGCAGCACAGACAAGTAAGCTCAAAATACACATTAAACAGAATAGATAAGATAAATAAAAAATAAAATATGGGGTATATACAAGTGAAAGAAGTGAAATTCTTTCACTCTCACTGTCTTCTTGGATATTCCTACCAAACCCCTAGTAAAAGTTCCATGTGAACTTTGGGTGAGCTGATGTGAGAACACAGCTGTAAAATAACCACTAATAATTCAGAGGTGTTGATGACTTTTACATCCTGTTACCGGTTCACAACCATGGCCAGTACGATACCCATGGAAGTAACTGTTTAGTTACGGTTTCTGTTCCACAGTGTGTTCTTGTGCTGATGTCAAACGTCATCTAGCACTGATGTATAAGCAAAAACTGTCAGTACAGCGTCAGACTGTGTCGCTTTGTCCGTGCTACATTTCCTATGACAGACGTGTGAACAACAAACTCCGGAAGTTTTCAGGAATGCATGTGCAAATGGCTCAAAATGTCCTTGCACATTTCGGCCACATTCCAGTAATTGCCTTTGTAAATATCTTACTCTCATTCTCCTCCTCAGTTCTAGCTGGGGCTCTGCTTGAGCAGGCCGAGCAACTGCTGGACCGTGGGATCCACCCCATCAGGATCTCTGACGGTTACGACCAGGCCGCACGCTTCGCTATCGAGCAGTTGGACAAAATTGCAGAAATTCTACCCTGTGACCCCAACAACACAGAACCTCTCATTGAGACCGCCATGACAACGCTGGGATCCAAAATGTGGGTATTTCAGACACAAGTGCAGATTTTGCTGTTATGTGTCAATACATTTGCATTGTATTCCATTACTTTACTACATTTAATTTACAGTTTATCGGGTAATAATAATAGTTGTGCTATATATCATAAGTTAGCAGTGTACAAGATAAATTGGTAACTTTGTGTATAATGCCAATTTACTGATTTGGACTATCATACTGCAGATGTAAAAAGAAAAAAACTAATATCAGAGTCTAGCAAATTACAAACCTGAAATGTTGACTCCCGAGACTTAGAAAGAGATTAACTTGTGGATGACTGCCTCTCACTCTGTCCCCATCACGTAAATGTCTTGAGAAGTGTCTGTGTGCCTGGCAGATGATTTTAGCTTGTTGCACCCGCTGTATTATTAATGACCCACATTGTCTTTCAGCATCAACCGTTGCCACAGACAGATGGCTGAGATTGCAGTGAACGCCGTCCTCACCGTGGCAGATATGGAGAGGAAGGATGTCGACTTTGAGCTCATCAAGATGGAGGGAAAAGTTGGAGGGAAGCTGGAGGACACACAGCTCGTCAAGGGAGTCATCGTTGACAAGGAGTTCAGCCACCCTCAGATGCCTAAGGTACAAATATTTAACCTTTGATTTCATATGAAATTAAATAGTGAATGCGAGAAATGTAACAACATAAGTAATGATTCTGCAGCAACAATACAAATTTTCTTGCATGTTTTTGTACTGTCACAATGAGATCCTGATGCTAGCATATTCTTTTTACAATCCAGGTTCTGAAAGATGTCAAAATCGCTATCCTTACCTGCCCATTTGAGCCCCCTAAGCCCAAGACCAAGCATAAGTTGGATGTGACCTCTGTGGAAGACTACAAAGCCCTTCAGAAGTATGAAAAGGAGAAGTTTGAAGAGATGATCCATCAGGTCAGAAGTGAAGCATCTCCAGCATTAGAAACTTGACTCCCCATGTTGTTGATCTTAATATATATATATATATACTCTTACTTCTGTTTCAGGTCAAAAGTAACGGCGCTAACTTGGCAATTTGCCAGTGGGGCTTTGATGATGAAGCCAACCATCTCCTGCTGCAGAACGAGTTGCCGGCTGTGCGCTGGGTTGGAGGGCCTGAGATTGAGGTAAGACATGAACTCCTTGATAGATTAATTGATTTAGCACTACATTAACTCTTGGATCAATTGTGTGTTCTCATTTTGTGACACAAGTGATGATGCTTGAAACAAGATTTAATTTGTTTTCTCTGCAGTTGATTGCCATTGCCACAGGAGGGCGCATCGTGCCGAGGTTCAGTGAGCTGACTCCAGAGAAGCTCGGCTCGGCTGGCATAGTAAAGGAGATCTCCTTCGGCACCACAAAGGATCACATGTTGGTCATCCAGGAGTGCAAAAACACCAGGGCCGTTACCATTTTCATCCGTGGAGGCAACAAAATGGTAATTACAATTGTGACTTTTTTTTTTTATTCTGCCTAGATACCCCTACATTTGTTAACCCACTGTACGCCTTTGTATTTACCTTTTACTATATCTACTGCTTTAGATAATTGAAGAGGCTAAGCGCGCTCTCCATGATGCTCTGTGTGTCATTCGCAATCTGGTAAAAGACAACCGTGTGGTGTATGGAGGAGGAGCTTCAGAGATTTCATGTGCTCTTGCTGTCAACCAGGCCGCAGATAGGGTAAGGAATCCTAACACCTGCTAATACTTTAGGTTTTTTTTTGTAAGCTCCTTTTCTCCCATCTTCCTTTACAGTGAAAAATACTGTTCATATTTTTGTGCTGCTCTGATCTGTTTGTTTTTCTGCCCCTCTCCTTTTTTTAGTGCCCATCATTGGAACAGTATGCTATGAGGTCATTTGCCGATGCTCTGGAGGTTATCCCAATGGCTCTGGCTGAGAACAGCGGGCTGAACCCAATCCAGACCATGACAGAGATCAGAGCCAAACAGGTCAAAGAGAACAACCCTTACTTGGGCGTCGACTGTCTTAACAACAACACCAATGGTAAGAAAGCTGCATGTCTGACAATTCCAGCATTGCCCTTAAATGTTAACAGTCAAAGAAATAGTTGAAGGATAATAAAAAATAAATGTATCTTCCCTACACAGACATGAAGCAGCAACACGTTGTCGAGACTCTGATTGGCAAGAAGCAGCAGATCCTACTCGCCACTCAAGTAGTGAAGATGATCCTAAAGATTGACGACATCCGAAGCCCAGGAGAGAGCGAGGACTGAAGGCCTCATGGAGCATGTTAATGTTTCTGAGCTGCTCTAGAGGTTGTAGGCACTTCCCCGAGCACCATTTACAACCCGCACTGCATATTGCTATTTATCATTTGATACAAAATGTTCAAGCTGTTGACGTATCATAGTCTCCATTAAAATGTTGGTCCGTAGAAACTTTCAGACTTTTGTTTTGATTTCAAGCCCCAAATAAGCTTTATTTATGTATTGTCACATGCACATTGGATTTTTCATTTAAAAAAAACATCTTTATTTTCTACATACAATACATTTTAAATTGCATGCTTCCATTAAGGTACCACTGCATTAATAATGACTTGGCAGAAGTGCTGATTAGTTTTATCTTCACTGTAAATCACATTTCATTACAATCAATACAAATCACAGTTCCTCTGTATCCACAGCCTCAAGAACATTTAGACCTCTGACATAAAATTGCAAAAAAGATTTAAACAGCTTTAATATCAGCCATCATACTAAACCATGACCACCAATCACAACCATTAGTATGCTGTGAAGGACACATTTAATACTGAACTCTTTCAGTTTTTCATTCGGCCAACATAAAAGATAATTGTATAAAAAAATACAATGCATGGCTCTAGCATAGTGTCGCTGATTATTTATACCTGACCTTCTCATTTACATGTACTTATTGAGCCAGTTGATTAAGTCTGCTCTGGCCTCCAGGATGCTGGGTTTGTCGTCTGGGTTCATTTCCTCATTCTTTCGGTGGACAAAGCCATGAGTCTGACCAGGAAAGATCTTCACCTGATAATCAGTCTTGCATTTCTCCTTTAGCTTCGCCTCAAGGCCATTCACCTGAAGAGTTTAGGGATATTAGTACTGGTATGTAATATGTAAAGTATACTCATGAGAGATCATACAGACCTGGTCCAGCGGGATATAGGAGTCATTCCCACCAAAGATGAACAGCGTAGGAAACTTCAGTCCATACCTGTCCTCTTGGTCACGGATGATCCCTGCACAGAATCACACGAGCCCATCATATAAAGAACCATGTATGTTCACTATTATGCATGCTTTCCATTTGTACTTTTAGACACGAGTAGCCCACTCTAATGTTTGCACAGTCATGTTAAATCACTGAGCAAGTAGTATTGCAGACCGTAGAGTGACACTCCAGCTTTGATGTCTGGATAATTGAGAGACAGGTAATGGGTGCCTCTCCCTCCCCAGCAGAAGCCCACTACTCCAATGTGTTTGGCCCCACACTGCTCCTTCAGGAACCTCAACATTGCATCCACCTCTCTGGAGAAGGAAATGTAAAAAATCCATGTTTTCAACAATTCATACAGGAAAGAAGTGAGGATGGTCACTTTTAAAAACAGCACATCATACAATAAGCTCCCAATTAATGAAAGCAGAAACTAGAAATAATGGTACATCAACTGCTTAAATAAAAAAAAGGTTTTATAGTTACTTCTTAATGTCTGTTGCGCTTCTCTCTTTAAGCCACTCCTGTAGTGTGGACCAGTCATGTGACGGGGTCCATGGCTCCTTGCCAACAAAGAAGTCCGGACAGACTGTACTGCTCAGCGAGAACAAAAACACTGTCACCGGTTGATATTGTTACCACAACACAGCAGGTTATCATGTAGCACAAGGTCTTTACAGTGTCATGCCACATATTCTGAAATGTAGGGGGGGCTATTAAAAAAAGTCTCAATTCCTCCACTATGATACATCCCTAGAGAGATGCTCCGTTAAACCTGATTCATGCTTCTTGCAGTCGGCGTGGAGATATTGCACAATGTCGGCCAGCATGAGGAAAGTGCACGGAGCGTCTGAGGGCTCAGCTGCGCACCTCCAAGATTCTTTAACAGCGCTGACCGCGTTGCAATGAATGGCTGGTTACATTACAAATTTGAACAGTGTAACGTACTCCCGGGCCCTGTACTGAAGAGTCAGTCCGTTCTTCGGCCCGTGTTGAGCCGTATGCAACGACCCAACGTTCACAGGGACCGTGAGCACCGACGAAGCATGAATCAGGTCTTAGTCACACTGCCCTAAACCTTTGTATTAACAAAACCATAATACTTATTGTAAACCCTTGTTGACTTCAAAATGACAGACACAACATGTTTATCGTTACCTTGGAAACACCGGATGTTAAGTAGAGGACCGCTGTATAAGGAAGCGGGAACTGCTACTGACGTACTTTTGCTGTATGTGCCGCTGTGTTAAAAACGTAATGTAAATTATGCTTGGATAAATTGTCAGGTGCCTTAACATCCGTACAGTATTTGGTTCTGTCTGGCCTGGTCATTGAAACTAGTGCCTCAACGTTATCGTTTGTTATTGTTTTCATTGAGAGCCCCCTGGAGGTGGATTAACAGACTGTGCGTTGCACTGGTCCCCGGTCTCCCCTACAGCAGCCTACACTGGTCTACTCACGTGTATCCATTAGAAGCGAGCATATCAGCCATGTATCTGGTGTTGGGAAGCTCCCAGCCAAAGATGTCGTGTATGACAATGATGGCCTTGTCAGATGCAGCAGATGGTTTAACAACATAAGATTTGATGTGCTCTATCTGGACCTCCTGACCGAGCCCCCCATACTCCATCCGATCACCGATATCACAGGGACATGGCTTGGCTTCATTCGCCATCTGCTGACAAACAGGAGCAGACAAGACAGTTCAGAGTCAGCTGGGAATTTTAAAGTTTAAAGTAAAAACTAAAGTTCGCCGTGCCTTTCGTTTTGGATTTTTTTTTTTTTTTTTTTTTTTACTTTATCATGTAAGCAGAAATTGCACCCGTAGCTTTAACCCCTGTTCTGCATCTGTTGTGACGAAAACCGAAGTAGTCTAAAATATGTGCAAATAGAAACCATACCGTGTAGTTCTACGATTTCCAACCACAACGAAGGTTTTTTGCAGGACTCAGGAGCTTTCAGGCAAAGTCATAGGGCAAAGTTCTTCTTTTTCTTCTTTGGTATTTTCTGGAGGTTTTGCACCCGTAAATGTCGCATTACCGCCACCCACTGTATTTTATCAGTTCACTTTTCCAACAGTGCGCATATTCCCAGTTTCCACTTTTCCACCCAGTGAGCCATGTTCTCGTAATTGTCCGCTCTGTTCAGTCAAAGTGGTCAAAGTTCATCGGTTGCCGAAGCTTGTGAGCAAAGTCAACCCTGTCAAGACCTTCAAAATAAAAGCTTTTAAGCTATTTTAAATGTGAGAAGATTTGAGAGAACCCTAAATAGGTGGTGGTGGTGGGGGGGGGGGGAAATATTGTTTAAATGCAAATTCTTCTGTTCAAAATTAAACAGCAGGTTTATTTCCTAAAGACTCCTCCAGTCTCTAAAGTATTTTAAGTAAAAACAATGATTACATTTTTGCAACATTTAACATCTGTGAAAACAAATAATAAACCCTAAAATAGACAGATAGATTCAAAAGGGCTTTATTGACAAAAGGAAACATATTTACATTGGCAATGTGGGGAAAAAAAGGAATAAAGGAAGGAGGATTTTCTTCATTATAATATACATAAAAACAGTTGTTGATTAACTTAAAAAAAATACATGTTGAAAATATAACTGTTCTTATACATACAAATATATACAGATGAGTCCATATATTAGGATAAAATAGAAAAAATGTAAGAAGAATGAAGTTCCTACTCTTTTTTTTGTGCATATTTAGATATATGTTTTGTATGTACTTGTAAAGGCATAGAGAAACAAGGAGCTTTTCTCTATTAATTGACGTTCTGCTGTATCTATCAGCCTATTTGTTAATTCTACACATGTCAAGGTCCAATGGGTGGTTAAGGACTAGTATTGAAAAGGCACCGCTGGGATTTGAACCCAGGATCTCCTGTTTACTAGACAGGCGCTTTAACCAACTAAGCCACGGCGCCGATAATTATTAGAGGTCACGGCCATTACAGATCTCACAATCAACCATCTCATAATGAGCCACTCCAGAAATTAAGTTTTCCATTTAAAACATTATCTTCATAACAATCTTCTGCCTAAGGCTCGCTGTCCATCTGCCTCTCCGTCAGACCTTTTAGTGTTGCACTAGTCGATGAAAAAATAAACCATATCAAAATCTTCCCTGAGGCTAATTTGTTACTTTTTTCTGAAGCACCAACCTAAATTTTAAATGACAAAATAAATAACAAGAAAGCTTTTGCCATTTATCTGCATAAGTATCTATGTATTCATATATGTAAAGGCCTACATTTATAACATGTGAAATAAGTTGTTCTTATTTTTGAGGAGGCTGTTTCAAAGAAAATAACTATTAAGTAATCATTTTGTTTTTTTATTTAGTAGTAAGTAGTAGCTCGTACAAACTATTCTACGACAATAAACATGTTTTCAAAAGGTTGACAAAGTTAAACCTGAAAAAAGTAAGCAGACAATTCAAATAAAAACATGTGGAGTAGTCAACATCAATAATATAAAATGTAAACATCTGGAGTAAAATATCGATATTTCTCTTTTTTTTTCAGAAGAGGGGTCGCAGTTGTAAAAAGTTTTAAAAAGAAAACTTTAGTTCAACTCTCATCCTGCAGATGGCGCTGTTTATCATGGGGTTATGGTACATGACGATATAAGATAATAAGATAAGATAAGATATACTTTAGTCATCCCAGCAGGGAAATTTAGGTGTTCCAGCAGCCAGCATACATACAAATACACAACACAACACATGTATACATACATATCTCACCCATACAAAAAAACATGAGCCAACAATACATAGCCAGGATAAAAAAAAGTGGTATGGATGGTCCATGTGCATAAGCAGCTGTTACTCATAGATAACAGTACAAAATACTAGCTCTGCCAGTGCATAGTATGATAGATAAATATAGAATTATTATTAAAAAAAATCAGTCAAGCATGCAAATATACAGGTGCAAAATACAGTTTGATATGTGCAGCTCAGGTTAAAGTTTAAAAGTTTAAATGTCTTCTGTCCTTACTTAAAGGGGAGTCGATATAAAGTGCAATTGCAGTAGGTAAAAAAGTATTTCTAAATCTGTCCTTTTTGCAGCTTATAATAATAATATAATAATAATGACTTTATTTATATAGAACCTTTTAAAAACACAGGTTTACAAAGTGCTTTGACAAACAGCAAAAACAAGAACAAAGCAAACTAAACCAAACACAGAAGAACATTAACAACAGTAAGAATATAACAGATGCAAAATACTAAAAATAATTAAATACAATTCAACAGAAAAGAACCCAAAGTGCACGATACCCAACAGACATATATAACCCGACCATCACAAGAACCATGATAAGAACCCAGGCAACACAAGAACCCAACAACACGAGCTGAGACCAAGAGGACCAAAGATTTAAAAAAATGTAAGAAACTAAAAGAACTGAAAAAAATAAATAAAAAGATAACAGCAATAAGAAGGTAAGAGCAGTAAAATAAATAGAAACAAGTGGTTAAAGGATAAAAACAAAAAATATAATATTAATAAAAAAATAAATATGAAACATAAATAGACAAAGTAAGTAAGATAAGAAATTACCAAGTTAAAACACAAGACGAGATTAAGATATGAGCATAAATACGAGATAAGAGCATAAATAAAAAAAACAGTAAGAAGTAAAAGAAGATACAAATAGTAAAACCAGTAAGAAAAGACATTAAGAAGACGACATCACATAAAAACAAGTCTGTAAAAGTAGCTATATATTGATGTAAAAGACAATAAATCAAGAACACTTTATCTTATTCAAATACATACGTTTAGTGCTGACTGGATATTTAATGAGTGATATATGAAAATGTATAAATAGGCTATTTAAATGCCTTCACGAGCAACATGACGGTTGCTATGGAAGTGTCTCCTGCCGTAAAGCTGACACCGCTGCCGTTCAGTAACACTGTTGTGACAGCAGCTAACAGTGACGTCGGCGCATGCGTTAGCTCAGCTAGCCGTTTGTTTCACAGGTTTAAACTGTCACCTCAGCAACACGGAGGATGTAACGTTGTTCTACTTTGTTGTTTAACGCTTGTAACGCACCGTCAGAACTAAACCTGCGAGGCTAGCCGTGAACACAAGGTTGGATGTGAAGAGGACACGGCTGAAAGCAGGGCGCTGGTTGTTTCTGTGTGTGTGTTGGGGAAACCATTTTGATGATTTTTCAATGCATCCGCCACATAAGGATACGCTCGTCTCGTTAGCTTAACACGGCTAGCCGCAGGATACAAGTCCGTGTCGTGGATGGGTCCGCTGTACAAGATATTCCTGGAAGAAACGGTGACCGGTGCTTAGCGGGCGACATGGACACTGCTGAAGAAGGTAAATAATGGAGCCGTCGCTTGTTGCTTCCTCACCGGGGGAGGTAGGGGGAGGTGTGGGGGGGGGTGTTTAGTCATTAAGCATTAGCTTCCGTAACACAACCTGGCCTGCTACTGGTTACTGTGGCTTTACCGCCTGTCTATGTGAGGATAATTTAGGAAGTTGAGAGTGTTGAACACCTTTTTTAATACGTGAAGGAAAGAGCACAGGTTACTGGTGATGTCATCAGTCTGTAAGAGTTTGTCTCGTGAACTTACTCCCCCTCGGCTTGTTTTCTATCTAACACAGTGGAGCTGTATGTTTCTCTGGAGTGTATTCATTCATCCATCCATCCAAAATGACGACCTGTCGACTATCACCTGTCACCCTGCTTTCTGTCTGTGCACATCCACAGATCTTCATCATGAACTTTATTCACATGTGATGTGTTTGTGTTTCCCCCCCTTTTTGTGTGCAGCGGATATTTGTCGAGTGTGTCGCTCTGAGGGGACCCCGGACAAACCCCTGTACCACCCCTGTGTCTGCACTGGCAGTATCAAGTTTATCCACCAGGAATGGTAAGTTTATTTGGCTTTTCAGCTGTCATTCCTGTGACACCCCCCCCCCCCCCCTCCCAATTGCACAAAAAGACCCTTGACACTTAATGTGAATGATTTGGGTTAGGTTGTAAATACCTTATTCTAAAACCATCTTTGAAGCAACGTAAGGTTAACTTTTGGTTGTAAATATGAGGAAGTGAAGGTTAAATTCCATCGAGAGAGTTGTTTAATACCATGGTGATTGCATTGCGCCTGAAGAACATGCTGCACAAGCTCCCGCTGCTTTGATTTCCTTTAGTGTTGGCATATGAATAAGTTCAATAATCACGAAAGGGGTGCGACAGGAGTCTGTTGTCTACCACGTTCAGGATAGTCCCGCAACACAGTTAATCCAGATGGCTGACGTTTGGTGTGGTGTTGGTCTGTTGGAAACAATACCAGGCCCTGCAGATAGTTTTAGGACTGTGCTGTGCTCTCATCTGTCCTATGTTTGAGATAACAGGCAACGAGAGAGGGTCAGGTGCGTGGAAATCCCCAGGCAACGAGAGGCCTAGATTGTTCTATGGCAATTGTTGAACGTCATTCTGGTCACCCCCACAAAGTTTAGAATAGCAGCCTTTTGTGTAAAGATAGTTGTGTTGTGTTGAGTGTATTCGGGCTGCAGTGCACCTTTCCCGTGTTTTTATTACATTTCCTTGTGATTTATTACTGAACTAAAGAAAAATAAATTACCTCCTAACCCCAAGCAAAACTCTTTAGGCAAACCCAAGTATAAGGGATTGTTGGAATTTCATTGTTTAACATTGCGTCAAAGATTAATATTTCTTTGTGAAAGGGAATTTCAGGTTATTTTTCACTCTCAGCACTGCTTCTCTGAACTGCAAGAGGTGTGAAATGTGTTATGTCATGGTGGGGTATCGATGTTGCCTTGAGTTATAGCACATCAGACCTTGTGCATTTTTCATAAGTCAGTCAGAGTGGAGTGATGTAAGTTGAATTTGTAACTGAAGTACAGCCCTGTCCAGTGCAGGTCTCATGACACAGGTCTTTCATGCTAACATAAATGTTGGGTTGAGTTATGTCCCCCCTTTCGTAACCATTTTGTTAATCCCAGGGCCTGGACTATGTCACAAAGGGCTGGGGTGTTAGTATGGCAACATGTAAGCAAAGATCAGCAAAGAAATAACAAATAAGAACATTTTTAATTGTGAATAATAAAGTTGAGTGTTGTACCATGACCGAAACATGATAAGTTCTCACTGTAGGTGACTATTGGGTCCCGCGGAGTCATCACAGCTGAGCCTGTCCATGTCTTCATTGATCATACTTTTTTTGTAGTTTGTCAGACCTTCGTCTTTACTTGATAACGTTTACATTGCAGACTGGTGTAACTCCTATTTCTATGAACAGTATGTAGTTGAATATTCTCAATCCAAAGTGTCTACATCTGCATTTTTACCACTTCTTTTATCATCTTGATGGATTTTGAAGGTGGGAAATTGAATTGATCATGATACGCCTTTATTTATGTTCCTGTGTGACTATTCACTTATTATATATCACTCCCTAAACTCCCACATGCAGAAAGATGTGATTAAAATGTAAAATTGTTTGAATTATATTTTAGGTTGTTGAATTGTTGCACTACTTTTGACAGTGAAAATATATGTGCTCTACAGTTTGGTCCAGTGGCTGAAGCACAGCAGGAAGGAGTACTGTGAATTATGCAAGCACAGATTTGCGTTCACGCCGAGTAAGTACTTTTGACATTGATGGATTATCCACTTA
The DNA here is from genome assembly GCF_963930695.1 of Labrus bergylta. Taxonomy (NCBI): domain Eukaryota; kingdom Metazoa; phylum Chordata; class Actinopteri; order Labriformes; family Labridae; genus Labrus; species Labrus bergylta. The sequence continues at coordinate 13,020,526 of NC_089214.1, forward strand.
AACATATTAAACAGTGTCCTAAAGAAAGCTTACAGATGGAGCCTTGTGGGTCCTGTTTTTATCCTTTTATAAGTATGACATGCATTTGTTTTGTTGATACTCAGTTTTGTAAAAATATTTAGAAAATTATGACATTATTTTTTTCCCCTTTTTCTTCTCAGTTTACTCCCCAGACATGCCCTCACGTCTGCCCATCCAGGACATTTGTGCAGGCCTGCTGACCAGTGTGGGCACAGCCATCCGCTACTGGTTCCATTACACACTGGTGGCCTTTGCATGGCTCGGAGTGGTGCCTCTCACTGCATGTAAGTAATGTGACAGAGAGCTACTCCTGAATACTGAATAACACCCTTCTTAGAATCTGAATCAGTTGTTTACCTTAATAAGATAATGTCAACAAGTCTTCCCTTTTATCAATCATGAAAACAACGAGGGCTAAATGATTTTACCTGAAAAGTTTGTTGGTTAGATTTAAAAGTTTACACTCCTGCCGTGTTACGTGTTGTCGACCATGTGACTTCACACTTCCTCTTAAACTACGGGTTGCAGGAGTTATCTTGCACAGTTGTGAATTACGTAACCGTGATGTAAGCTTTACATATTAGGTAATTTTCATGGTTTAAGAACATCAAGAGAATTAAAGCTTTAGTACCACTACACAACATGCGATAATGTGAGTGATCCAGGATATTAAAACCCCCTTCAGTACTCAATGTAAACCATGTAGGCTCAATCTGATTAACTCTTACTTATTGTGTAAGTCGTAATGCAGAATCTTTAGACATTTTTATTATGACTTATGAAACTTAAGTCATTCATCTGTTCTCTCCTTCTCAGGTCGCATTTACAAGTGTCTGTTTACAGGCTCTGTGAGCTCTCTTTTGACACTTCCATTGGACATGCTCTCAACGTAAGTTCTTCAGCATGACTGGTTTATTTTTGATTGTTTATTCTCTCTGTTCTTCTAGAAATTTCTTTAAATGACAAATTCTTTCTTTAATTTGATTTAAATGTGTTCATTTGTTTTATCTCCTGCAGAGAGAACCTGCTCGCAGATTGTCTACAAGGCTGCTTTGTGGTCACCTGCACGCTGTGTGCGTTTATCAGCCTGGTGTGGCTCAGAGAGCAAATAGTCCACGGTGGCGCTCCCCAGTGGTTAGAGCAGCACCATCCGCCACCACAGAACGTAGCCGGACAAGCCAATGAGGTACTTTGCTTGAGTGGTGGCCAATGAGGCGTGTCTGTTACACAGTGGTCTTCAAATCCCAGTTCTGAATGAAACGAAAAGTGTTACATATACAGAAACTCTATCCAGAGCTATCCATCACTCTGTAGTTACAGACACTCTGATAACATGTTGCAAATCAGCCCTCAATTCTGCCGCACTTTCCTTATACATCTTTTCCACTCTGGTAGCTGTTGTTCGCTGTGATAGTGGCAAAAACTTGATGAGAGCATGGCGTTAAGCATCAAACTTGTATTTCTATGGTTTGCAATTTCATCGACGCAACTCTCACACTGCACGTTATCATCTTCCCTTGAGAGTTGTATAGCTAATCATAATCACTTGAATAAATCCTAAATCACCCTTACTGTCACCTCCCTTTTTATTAAATCCATACATCCTCTCCCCTCACCTTCAGGCCCAGGCTGCAGGTCAGGGAGCAGCTGATGAGCCTCCAGCAGCTCAGCCAGCTCCTGCTGATCCACCAGCTCAGAATGAAGCAGAGCCTGAGCCCCCTGATGTCCCCCCGGACCAGGCTGATGACCCCGAGCTGGAAGAAGAGGAGGGAGCAGCAGCAGAAGACGCAGACCCCAACAATGGAGCACAAGGTTGGAATTTAAAATAGACCCGTTGTTAAATTAGTTTGTTTTTAACCAGTGTAGTTCATCCATAATCAGGGTTTTAAGTTTTCATTTCCTTGCAGTTGTAGCTGTCATTTTGTGAAAAGTGGAAGAGTTGTCATGCTGACTTTAAGTCTTGTATTAGGAGATGGGAATAAGACTAAAAATACACTGATTGTGATCAGTACATGAACACTGTCTTTAACATTGTGCTCTGCTAGTTCAGATTTAATTACTGATGAAATGGATACAAGCTGATCTGTGATCCATTCTGATCACCCCCCAGCTCTTGATCCGCGGATCAATCAGCTGTATTAATAGGAAATACATTCAGCCTTTTAACATATATTTATACAGAAGATTTTCATAGACTTTCATACAGAAACGTTTCATGAAGTGTTGATATTTCAGTGTGTATCACTACGTGATAGCCCTCCTATCCCTCTCAGTTGTTTATTTGTCCTCTGGTAACTAGGCAGGTTTTTGCAGCAGGCTCTGCAGAAAGGCAGCTGATGAATGTAATTGTGTTATCCATTATTCTAGCTGTGGGGCGTCATGACAAATAAATAAATGAGTACAAAAATTCACATAAGGTTTGGGGCTAATAGATTTTCAGAGGGCAGAATTACAGATGTAACAACAACAGCTCTTTTGAAGTATAACTTTTCTTTGCTAAAAAAAACTCAACTCAAAACATTTGTGCATATTTTATGCAGTAAATGTGCTGAACTGTCAATATATGGTGCTTAAAAAATACAATGCAAACAGTTTTCATTAAATAGATGGTATCACCTTAATGATATACTGGCTCAGACGGACACAATGCAAACTGCACTGATACCTAAACCAAATGGGTGGATCCCTGTGGTGGGAATTCCTTCACCCGGCAGCCCTGTTTGGCAGTACTTCTTTCAATATCAGAAAAGCTATTTGTCATGATGTCCATGATAAAACATGATCTTAGATGGTTTAGTTCTGAAACATAACCTCACCAAAGTAAACAAATTACAATGTTCTTATGATCGTGTCAATAATAATGAAGGTAGTCCAAACAGGTCTGATAATACACTAGACAGCTTGGCACCTAAGGGACTAACAACATGCTCGCAATTAATCAGAGAATATACAATAGATACATTTGAAACTGTAACTATACAAAATAGAAGTTGGATCAGAAACTATTTAAATAGGAGAAGTTATCTTTCAATGATTGTGTGGTTATTTCAATAAAGTAATCAACAAATAAATAATTAAAATATATAAACATTGTTTGAATTTGAGAGCATTGCTGGTTTAAAGCAGTTTTTCCCTGCCTTTTCCTTTCCCCCCCCTTGACTTCTGTAGTTTAGTGCAATCATTTTTAAATGACTCATTAAGGTTTTTAATGCAAGTTTCACCATTTACAGAACCAGATGCACTAAAGTATAAAGCTCCGTATTACCTGTAATCAAGGTTAAGAGTCCAAGTAGATAAGTAGTCACTGTGCACTGTTCAGTGAGTCATCTTTTGTCCTGTAAAATGTTTGAAACACAACAGTCATATCCATGTTAGATTAACATATCTTTTTAAAATTAATTTTCATTTGTACTGTGACTTAAGCAGTGTTGAAAAAATGATCAGAATATGTTTAATGCTGGCTCATACATCTTAGTGACTACAAGTTTTGGATCGTGAAATACCTCAAGCTCTTTCAGGTACAGTTTAAAAACGTCCACAAAGATTATATATACACTAGGTGTACACTATTATTCTGGCTCATTTAATCATAGTATTTGTTAAAAAATAGATTTAGGAATCTGGAAAATACTCTCTAGATCGATTCATATCTCTCTTTGAGTGACAGAAACATTAAGACTTTCAGTACCTTTCCAGATGAGCTGCTGCCTGAATGTGTCTGTGATGGCCCACTGATCTGTTACAGTCCTCAAGTCTACCACTAACCACTACTTAATCCCCTGACACCCTCTTTGCTCTATTCAGTCATAAACAGGAAACTTGCTGAGCTCATTTAAAGCGGTCAGCCTGAACGATGAGAATGCCTGAAACAGAGGCTCTCTTGCCTGTTTTTGAAAGTAGGCTTACTAAAACGCAAAACCAGTTGTTTTTATGTACTTCACTGTGAGTTGTGTGCCATGAAGATCTGCTGTACAAAACAATTCAGTCTTGTTTCTTATTTATTTCTTAACGGGTTCTGTGTGACTTTTACACAAAAAAGGGTTGTGAAGTGTTGAAATTTCAGTTATCTTCAGTGATTCCCACACATAGGTTATACCTCGGAGGGCCGCCCAAGTATATTTATGATCTGTTTTTATTTATTCATAAAATAACCGCGCAGGCGTGTGAAGACGTCACTGAGCCCTCAACGGCTCCGTGCAACATAACAAAGCTCCCATTAAAAAATGTTTCCCTCACGACTCCTGCAAAGAGATAAGACGCGGCGAAACCAAGAGAGCAGAATCACATCAGCTTCAGAGTTAGAGAAGGGAGAGAGAAGGTCAACTGTCTGTAAAGGGCTGGGAATCTTTGGGTGTCTCACGATTCGATTTGATTTCGATTCTTGGGGGTCACGATTCGATTCAGAATACATTTTCTATTCAAAACAATTCTGGATTCATTGATCCATTGATTCAAAGTCTATTTATGAATTAGTACATACTTCAGGATCTACTCCAGTCATCTGTGAGACCGGCTGAATTGCTCTATTTGGCATTCTACTGAGTTAAAGAGCTAACCTTAGCACTAATCAGGGAGTGACTGATTAACAAACATAATGTTTTGGTTATAACTGTTGCAAAGATAGCTTAAACATACTACAGCCAGGTAAAAATAACCAAATTAACTTTGAAGAGAACCAATACGATCCAGTTAATATACAAAACTATAGACAAAGAATGTAAGTTTCAACATTTCATTTTGTTCTTTTTTGGAAAATGGACTGTAATGGACCACAATTTAACTCTTGTATCAATTAAGAGCAAGCAAAAAAAAAAAAAACATTTAAACAAGAAAATATACTATACGAAAGAGCACAGCATTATCAAAAGTTCTTAAAAAATAAAACTACAAATAAAATCTATGTCTGCACCACACTCTAGTCTCTAAGTTTAACCTGGGCATATTCACATTCAGAGTCCTTTTTCATATTTCTAGGCTTCACTTCGTCGTGTAGATTTACCATCTCTACTGCATTGCTCACAAATTTTTTGCGGAATCCTCCCTCCAAGCGCTTCTCCTCGAGATAGGAGAGACCTGACTGATTTGTGTCCCCAGAGCTTCCTCCAAGTCACACTAGTGTAAATCACATCTTTGCTGTCCACGTTTTTCTTCTCTGAACTTGTACCGGCATCTTCTGTGTTGTTTCGGCTTGAGCTTGGTAAATTGGTGTTGATTGGCTCAGAGATAGTTGCAGGTTGGGTGACACCTGGTTTCTTTAGCTCAATCATGTTGACATATATGTCCTCATCTGTTTTGTTGGGTTCCTACAATCAAAAGGAAATGTTAGTTGTAAGGTTATTGTGCTTATTTAAATCACATGAAGTAGAAAACTGCTGGATTAAAAATACCTTATTTCCTTCTCCACTTGGTAGAAGTTGGCTTATAGCAACTGTGCTGGTGTTACCTGACCCCTGACTCTTAAGCAGGTTGTGTTGAGTCCTCTGAGCCCTGAAAACCAGCAGAGTATAAACTCAAGAATATACAGAGTTTTCCTGGCTCAAAATGAGGCGGTGGTGGTACCTTTCCAACCATGTTTTTATGTACCATGTATTCCGACCTAACCTTCAGTTAACGCTAGTCTGCAGTGGAGATTCTTGGGGGCTGTTGGGGGGGGCGGGCCGCCCCCCTAATATAATGGTAGGGAAAACACTGCTTAGTAATTATGAGAACAAATTGTGAAATATGCCACTTACCGATAAGTTATACTCAGTTCAGAGACAAACCTTGACTTTCTGCAGATGTTGGAAGGCTGTAGAAAAGAAATCGCTGAGAAACAGATCCCAGAGAGTTTGAACTGTGACAAAGCACAGTGAAATGATCCTTCCATTGTGCTTGACTCATGTTGATGGAGCTCACGCCTGTGCCATCTCGATGCTCATAACTGATTGCAAACTCTTCTGAGTGACTGACAGCTAACCCATCCAAATTCCATTGTAAAGTGGGAGGAGGATTTCCCATAGTCTCGCAGGAACAGTTGACCTGGTTTGCAGTTTTGGTGCAATCAGATGAGGACAAGATCTGTGGAGCACCTGTAATGGATGTAGGGAAGTGCACAAGTAGAGGGTCAACTAAAGCCATGCTGTATCAAATGTGTCCTGGTTAGTCCTGGAGCAGTGTGAGTGCAGACCATAGACTGTAAATATTACTGGACGAACCCTGACCCGTCTGTGACATAGGCAGAAAATGAGTCCAATCGACGGCCGCATCCATATTGGATTTGCAGTCTCAACCTAACTTCGGATCAACCTAGCGACAGCAGTAAGGCGGGACCGGCGGGATTTAGCTCCGCCCATTCAGCTCGACGTTAGCAGTCCACTTCACAGCATAGCTAACAGCTAGGCTGCTATCATCAACTATTCCTGCTCGTCCTGAGAAAACTCTACTAACAGTAAGTTAACATTTAACTTTTCTACAACACAGTTAAAACGAATTATATTCAACACAAATATTTAATTAAAGTCTTAAAACTACACTTTTTTAAATATACAATTATGTTTATGAGTTATTTGTTAGAGAAGTTAGACTTTGTCAGTGTTAGCAGAGAAATACATTAACAAAGTTTTATCCATAAACTGTAAATAAATGAGACATCCAGAAGAAATCAATATTACAAAGCATACAGTTCATGTTACTGTTCTGACAAAAAGAGGAATGTCTGTGTTTTATATTTACTGATGTCAACAGCGATGAGGTGAACATGACAATTGAAAAATAATTATTTAGTATTTATTATAAGACATTTGTTTTCTATTGAACCTGTGAAGTCATGGAGTCTGTGGACAGTGTCAGCTTCACACCAAAAACTTTAAGTATTAGAAAAAATAGTATTTAAGACTGGCATCTATTATGATGAGTTGCAGCTACCTTGTTCAATATTATTCCTGCAGATGTGGCTCATAACAAAAAAACAGCCTGAGCTGTCACGTGTAGTTAACTGTACATTTTGTCTTGTCTGAGGCATTAATTGAACATCTTTGTATTTCTCCTATAGACACAGTGTGGATTATTGGTGACTTGTCCGTCGAGGTGCCCAGAGAGCTGCAGAGACAGAGGAAGAAACCTGAGCCTCAACAACATCTGCATTTGTTGGTTCTTCTGGGGTGGACTTCAGTTGCTTCTCTTCAACAGCTCGCTGTGAGGGAGGTCTCCCCCGGATGACCTGAGTGATGTCACCCACAGACTGAGAGCTGAGGCGGGTTTTAAGCCTTTTGACAAACCGTTACACCGCGCCCACCTGTCAAGCTGGTCAGCTACACGCCTTATTGTGAATAACTCTTATCCTTCATCAAAACATTCACCCCCCCGTACAGTGTGTGTCCATCGAGACATGAGCTAATCACACCTATTTGTTTGTTTTGTACCAAGCTGTAAACATGTTCATCTCTGCTGTAAAAACAGACTTTTTTTAATGTTGTTTTTCAGATTAAATAAATATTTCTATATAAATGCACTCTTTTATGTCTACTTATGAGTATACATTTCAGATTAATGCTCAACTCAATAGCTAAGGGAAGGAAGTCTACTTTTACACAACTTCTTACTCTTTTGATAAATACTAATGTAGTTCATTTATGAAAATGGGATGGAACAGAGTCATTGCAAAAATTTGCCCTTAAACACAGCCCCATTCTTAAATCAAGATACGTGGAGAGTAAATAAGATCAATAACTTGTGAATAAAAACACAGTTAAAAATGATTTAGAAATGTAGTCTTCCCAGATCAATATCACATAATATCAACTTCTCCCATCTAAACTGGACAAAGGGTTTTAAAATGGGAAGAAAATAGTTTGATTGCAAGTTGTTTGGAGGAGATCTAGTTTTATTTGAACAGCATGAATACAGTCTTCCAAGGTGCAAACCCTCCTCTTCCTCCTGAAGCCTGTGGAGCTCCTTCATGTACTGCTGTCTTATCTGCTGGCCATCTTCTCTCAGCAGAACTTTGACTGTTGAAAAGTCATTCAGAAGAAGCTTGAGCATGTGACATGGATCCAGGAGAACATGGACTTTTAGTGAGGGGTCTTCAGGATGGCAAAGAAAGAGAGAAAATATCAGTTATTCATTAAATCATTTTGTTTGTTCTCATCTATTTTTCTGTATTCATCTGTGTGTAAGAACACATTTATAAATTCAACAGTGTACTACCCAGACAACAAAGGTACAGTATTCAGGTCATCAACATCTATTTAAAGTTAAGAAGATAAACATTATTGTAATCATCATCTCTCACTCACACAATGATATTCCACATTAAATGGTCTCAGATTTTGTGTGAGGAAAAATTAAGCAATTTATTGTGGATAGTACTTCATCTTAACATGAAACAAATATAACCTGAATTATTTAAATCATTAACAGGTCCCAACTCTCTGTGCTTTAGTACAGAACATACAGTAACTCATTTATTATTAACATGAGCTCAGTACATGGCTGTATTCTTCAAACTATTTCTTATACTTTATATCTGTGCTTTATATCTTATTTTCATTCCATGTTATTTATATTTTATATTTCTACAGCTATATTCTGTGTATGAGTTCAGTGAAAATTAATATGGTTATTAATATAGTTCTTAATGGTTACAGATGCTCTTACAAAGTGAAGTTTTTTAAAGTTGTTAACAGTTTGCTCAAATCTTAAGACACTACATCAACCATGTAACTTTAATGTCATCCTCTATAACCTACACAGAAGATTAGGTTCAGTTCAGTTTATGTTACTGACGGATAATTACTACACAAAGTTTGTTTTTTAATGTCCACATTTAGGTGGAGTATAACATTCATCATAACATCAGATAACCACCGAGGTGAACCTTTAGCTTCTAACATCACACTAACTCATTATTTTCAACAACAACATCTTAACAACAAACATTTCTAAACCATTGTAAATAATGTAAATAATGTAAATAATGTAAATAATGAGCTACACAGTTAGCCGATTGGTTTACAAGCTAACGCTAAACAAGCTAGGTCCGTAAATATAAACACATGAGTAAGCAGTAAATATAACACTACTATATCACTTACCGAAGAAAACTGAAGCATCAACTTGTTGGATGGTCTGTTAACCGCACAGGAAGCCATGTATGTTGTCAGATATGTGTTAAAGAAACTCTCCAAACGAAGTAAGAAAGAGGAGAAATCAGACGGATCAAGCTGTTAGCCTCCTGACCTGCTGACCTGACAGACAGATGCAGCGCGCACAGCTGTCAATCAAATCTGACACAACCAAATATGGGCATAGTCGTTTTCCTTAATAGAATAAAATCCGATGAGTTATAAAAAAATTCACCCCCCCCACAGTGTGAGGAGAAGGGGCCGTCAACTTCTCAGATATATCTCGTTTTTTGAACCAGGCTGTAAACATGTTGATTCCTGTGGTAAAAACGGGCTTTTTTGGCTGTGGGCTTATGGCACTTCCGGCGCTTCTGCAGCCAGCCTCAAGCGGAACCTCGAGGAACTGCAGTTTTTTGTACTTCCGCATAGGCTTCATTTTTCGAGACCGGAGGTTGCCCCTTGGTGCAGACCAGCGGGGGAATGGGGAGGGGGGGGGGGCAGTCGTGCTTAAGCACAATATGGGACAACTTTGCCTAGTGTGAGTGCACCCTCAAGCACAGCAACAGCTCAGGTTCCCCATAGTGCCCAGTAGAGGGACCACACAAACACAGCCAAAGGAAAATATAATGGCAAAAAAACGAACCCACATTTTGCCTCCAACACCTTTTCTCTGAAAATGTTCTTGTCGTTATTTGCATCTAAAGTGAAATTCCCTCTCTTTGTAGATGACATGAACTGGAATGCGTTAGAGTGGGACCGAGCGGCAGAGGAGCTCACCTGGGAAAGGGTAACTCTGCATGACATTATTTTGCTATATTACACACACTTTACTCCATCAGAGACTTTTCTGTTTGTGTTTCACATCTATGCATATGAAACATTTCGAGTCTTTCTCTTTTTAGATGCTCGGCCTGGATGGTTCTCTGGTATTTCTGGTAAGTGGATATTGTCATGTTGTGTTTTTATTTTGTCACTTCAAATATAAGGCATGATGAGTTTGTAAATAAATAAAAAAGTCCCACCAGCTTTGACTCTTGTGTCCTTGTCTTGTAGGAGCACGTGTTTTGGGTGGTGTCTCTCAACACTCTCTTCATCCTGGTCTTTGGTGAGTTGTCTATAACAAGGATGTATCGTATGCATAAATGTTGATCTTTATTTAATGATTTACAGCTCACAATAATTTTTCTTTGCAGTAGATTTAAACATATTTTAAACATGAAACACAGTACAACTCTAAAAGTATTTTCTTTTGTATTCTTTTTCCTCATTTAGCGTTTTGTCCCTACCACATCGGGCACTTCTCTGTTGTGGGTCTTGGCTTTGAGGAATATGTAAGAAACCGCGCTCGTCAATTTTAATGTTCTGATGCAATATTGTCTCTTTGACTGTTCACAATTGTTTAACTACAACTATGTTCTTCTGTTCAGGTGCAAGCATCACACTTTGAAGGATTAATCACAACCATCGTGGGCTACATACTTCTGGCAATGACTCTCATTCTCTGTCATGTATCCTTTGCCTAAGTCCCCACAATGTTACTAGGACAGACGATGCGTGTGAATTGTTGTCTGTTACAGTAGGTGTGTCAGTGTGTGTGTAAGTAAGCAGTATTGAACCTTAATGGCTGTCTCAGGGACTGGCTGCTCTGGTCAGGTTCCAGCGCTCCAGACGTCTCCTGGGAGTCTGCTATATTGTTGTCAAGGTAACGCCTCTAAGAACAGTCATATTGACTTACTGAGGTTTATCACCTGAACCTAACACTGAATCTATTCATAGAAGCGGAAGAGGAGCAATAATCAAATCATACGTGCTGTAGATTGCTGTTGTGTAAAATGTTACTGAGACACTCGTCTGCTCCCCTTCCAGGTCTCTCTGCTGGTTGTTGTGGAGATTGGTGTTTTTCCACTCATCTGTGGCTGGTGGCTTGACATCTGCTCCTTAGTAAGACTCATTTACTTTACTCTGCTGTCCTGAATTTGGCCGTTTTCTCTCCTAAACTGTTCCTGTCCTGTTATTTAACCTGACCTTGTTAGCATTTAACATCTATCGTCTAATCTTGAGCTTTGCAACCAAACCATTATAGTTAATTACTTTTATTTTTCACCCCTTGCTGAATTAGTTCCAGATAAATATATTCCCTTGCGACTAAATGGCTTTTTAAAAATATGATCCATGTTTTTTTTACGGTGTCGGTGGCAGTCCACCTTTATTTTCTGTCATTCGATTGGATCTTAATGTGCTGTTTTCACACTGTATGTTAAAGTGAGAGCCCAGCTTTTCCCCCCCTTCAGAATTGCTTGTAACAGGTGGTAACAGGGTTGTCCAGCATCGACACAGAAACAGATTCTGTTGATTACACACTTCATACATTTATAAACACAGAAGAGCGGAAAATAAACTGGCTTGGACGATTGGAGAGAGTGGCATATGCGTCTCTGTTGCTGCTCTCACTCGCTCTACCTCGAAGTCTGTGCGTCACCAAGTTTTCTCTTTGATGCTACCTGGCACTATAACACAGTCCCCTCCGCCTCCAGTGGCCACCTTAGCATCTCCACCTATGCTGCTCTTTCTAAACTAGCAGACATGTTTTCGCACGCCTGCTCTGAGCCAGTGAGGCAGCATGAGAACAGGTGGAGCTGCTTATAAAGCAGAAGGGACTTGTGTTTTTCATGCTTCACAGCTGTTCAACAGGGAAAAGAATGTAATTGAGCTAAGTTTGTCCTGCAAGTGTAGCGAGCTTCTGATATCATCAAAGTGGTTTGGTCTCTTTTTTTGTTAAGCTGCTTGTACTTTAAGGTTTTGGTATCATCTAGTCCACACCACTTAAAACAACATAGCACAACATGTGTTTTTAACATTTCTCTTTCCCCGTCCTGCAGGAGATGTTTGATGCTTCCCTGAAAGACAGAGAGTTGAGTTTTAAGTCGGCCCCTGGTACCACCATGTTCCTGCACTGGCTGGTGGGAATGGTTTATGTCTTCTACTTTGCTTCTTTCATCCTCCTTCTGAGAGAGGTAAGACCAGTAAAGCTGTTTTAGTTTACAGTTGGGTAAATTTTAGCTGATGATGAAACTATAAATTCATAAAATATTCTTTTTACTCTTTTTTTTTTTGTCTGGTTTGTCCATCAGGTGCTGAGACCGGGTGTGCTGTGGTTTCTGAGAAACCTCAATGACCCCGATTTCAACCCTGTGCAGGAGATGATTCACCTGCCCATCTACAGACACCTGCGGCGCTTCATCCTGTCTGTTGTGGTGTTCGGCTCCATTGTGTTGCTCATGCTTTGGCTTCCTATCAGGCTGATCAAACTACTGATGCCCACCTTCCTCCCATACAACGTCATGCTCTACAGGTAAACGCTGTAGAAGCTGCTTGTGAGGTCGTCCCACTGCGGTCAGAGGTCTTGTTCTGTGTCACGCCATGTGGTTCATTCCTTTGCCCACACCGTTTTCATTTTCTTTCGGTCCACCTCTCTCTTCCCTCAGCGACGCCCCAGTCAGCGAGCTGTCCCTGGAGCTGTTGTTACTCCAGGTTGTGCTGCCGGCTCTGTTGGAGCAGGGACACACTCGCCAGTGGCTCAAAGGCCTGGTCAGGGCCTGGACAGTCAGTGCTGGTTATTTACTGTAAGTCAATATGCATGAATTCCCTTTAACATGTACACTGCATCAAGTTGAATCTAGAATTCTATAGGAGAATATTTACAAGTTTCTCTAATATAGGGAAATGCTAATACTTTCTTTGTCATGATACATATTGTGTTCACAGACTTTACCAATACACAGCCTAAATAGAAATTGTGTATGTTTCTGAGTCAGCACAATAATTGACTTACTTTTCGGCAGATTGTCCTCACTAAACACATCTTTACCTCCACAGAGACCTCCACTCCTACCTCCTCGGTGAGCAGGAGGACAACGATGGCAATCAGCCTGTGAACAACAACAACAATAACAATCCACCTCCCGGTCACCATAACAACAACAACAACCCTGCCCCAGCTGTTGGCGAGGGCTTGCATGCAGCCCACCAGGCCATTCTGCAGCAAGGGGGACCGGTTGGATTCCAGCCTTACCACAGACCCCTCCGCTTTCCATTCAGGGTGAGAGTGTTGAAAATGTGCCACCACACGCCCCGGCTGCAGTCTCTGTATTACTGATGATTTTCATTTTTAAGTCTGCACTCGTTATTTTTCAAGCAATTTTTGTTACATGTTACAATTATTAGATATATTGATAGCAAAAAATACATTACCTTTTACAATGCTTTCTGAGAGGTGCATTAGCAAGGCTACTTTAGGATGCTAGTACATTTTTTTAGTACCTTACTAGTTAATGCTATCAACATTTATATTGATAGCAGAAAACTGAGTTTACTTCAGTCCAAATATGTTATAACTGACTATAAAAATGGTCTGTAGACATTTTTTCTTGAAGTCTTACTTAAGAGAAGACATACTATGGTCACCTATAATTAGTGGTTGTCCTCACAAATTTAGAAACGCATAAGGTACCACTTACCGACGACTGATGCCTTAATTCTCAGCTCTCAGTTATTACATCTCTCTTTGAAGACTTTGATGAGCATGAGCACTGTTATATTTGTCTCACACATTCCAGATATAGTTCATGAAATGTGCTAATCACAATTCTACAGTGAATGCAGTCAAATATTTTCACTCTTGATTACGTCACTACATTCACTTGTTTTCTGTAACTTCTGTCTTCTTCTCCCCAGATTGTGTTGCTCATAGCGTTCATGTGCATCACTCTGCTTGTGGCGAGTCTGGTGTGTCTAACCCTACCAGGTAAGATTTGGCTGCTGAAATTACAACCTCTTTTTTTTTTTTTTTTTTCTTTGAAGTCCCACACCCAAACCATAATTAAAGGATACTCTAAAAATATACTCCTGTCTCTGCTGTATTTGTGGTTTTCTTTTTAAGTGCAAGCTCAGATTGTAATTCAATTCCTTGTCCAACAACAGTTTAGAATGGAACAGTTAAAATAGTAGGTGTATCATGTCTTATAACTTTTGTGTTTCAGTGTTCACTGGGCGCTGGCTGATGTCCTTCTGGACAGGAAGCTCCAAAATCCACGAGCTGTACACGGCAGCCTGCGGACTTTACGTCTGCTGGCTGTCCATCCGTGGGGTCACTGTGCTGCTGGCCTGGATGCCCCAGGGACGCACTGTCATATTCAACAAAGTCCAGGAGTGGACACTCATGGTGAGTATCAATGAGCAGGCTTTATGGTTGGTCAGTATGGTTATTAGTTAGTAATTCCAGTATTTATTTATCTTTAATGTATTCCCTATCTTTGTCTGTATAGATTCTGAAGACCCTGGTTGTAGCTCTGCTGGTTGCTGGAGTCATCCCTCTACTGCTGGGCCTGCTGTTTGAGCTGGTCATTGTGGCTCCACTCAGAGTTCCCCTAGACCAAACCCCCCTCTTCTACCCTTGGCAGGTATGATTATGAGTCTTTGTTGTGTTGGTTTATATGTATTTTTTTCTGCCCCAATCTGTCTAGCTCTTTTTTTCTTTAGCAGTTTATGGTTGCCTAGGTGTGTGTGTTATGCCTTGACTCTTGTTTGTTTTACGTATCATTTACCCATGATTCTCAGCTCTTAAACCCATGTCAATCCATTATTCACTCTCTGTTATCTACAGGACTGGGCTCTGGGAGTACTCCATGCCAAAATTATCGCTGCTATCACTCTAATGGGCCCTCAGTGGTGGCTCAAGACTGTGATCGAGCAGGTGGGTGTTAGATTGATACTGATTATTTATCATGTTTTACTAACAATATAATAAACTTACGAAGCAGCATTTCCTCTATAAATATGAAGTTGATTTGAGTATTTTTCCAAGAAAACCACAAATGTGTGAAGATAATCTTTCTTGTCAGTTGGCTTTTTACCTTCCTTGTTTGCTGTATAAAGAAATGAGCAGCAGGGCAGACGAGTGTTCAGTCAGATCTTAAAATGGGAACAAAAAGCTCCCTTTTTCCAATAACACTGTAAATAAATCAACAGTTTAATGAATGCAAACTTTCACCTTAGGTTTACGCAAACGGGATTCGCAACATAGACCTGCATTTCATCATCCGTAAACTGGCAGCTCCCGTCATCTCAGTTCTGCTGCTGTCACTGTGTGTGCCGTATGTGATCGCTGCCGGGGTGGTGCCAACTGTAGGTGAGTCTCTGAGCACATGTGAATGTCAGGTATAATGTGTATAAGTTTATATGTTGTACGTTTCCTTTTTGTGTTCATTTCACCTACTGAGCTGATGAGCTTTAAGGCAAAAGTGGTGCACCACAGGGAGAAATATCAGTATTTTTCCCTGGATTTTTGCTGAGTAATGCTTCCAATTAGCCGTGCAAGGGGAGTGAAGTACCTGTCATGTCCCCTTAGATCACTGACAGTTTCCATTAGATTGTGAATTTGAAGGAGTAACAAAGTAAAAGCAAATAACAAGATGTCCCAAAGATATTATGTTCCGTCTGATCTCGGATGAATGTTAGAGTGACTAAAGTATCAGCTAATGGGACGTTCGCTGCCACAATTTCTAACTGAAGTGCATTATTTTGGCAGGAGTGACCCCAGAGATGGAGATTCTAATGCAAAGGAGAATCTACCCCTTCCTCTTGATGATCGTCTCCCTCATCGGCATCCTGTCCTTCCAGATCCGCCAATTTAAACGCCTTTATGAACACATCAAGAACGACAAGTAAGGATTTTTTTGATTCGCTAATTGGAGTTAAAGTTGTAGTTTGTCAAGATTTAACTTCAGGGCCAAAAAGGCTGAAATTGTTAAGAATCAGAATATTAATAATATGGTAATCTCTCTCTACAGGTACCTGGTTGGACAGAGGCTTGTCAACTACGAACGCAAAGCTGCAAGAGCAGGCTTAATCCCACCATCCAACCCTGTGGCAGAGTAGATTTGTTTTGGTCACATATTGCCACATTTCTTTCACCTGTTACTCTGCGTACACCCCATCTCCTCATCTCTATCCCCCTCCCCCTGCATTTGATTTTCAACTCGCTTCTTGGACCATAATCCTTTGAAATCTCCCCTGGATCTTGGTGGATTTGATGGATGTCGTACAATTTCTCGAGTTTCCCTTTCATACCCATCACTGGTGGGTTGGGGAAAATGTATTATAATCATGGGACAGCTGAGTCATCAACCCCCCTCCAAAAACAGACAGGAGTAGGCAGGAGGGCGAGGGTTCGAGGTTTGATATGAAGCTCAACATCTGTATTGTCGTTCATGCCTTGCTTTGTAAAGTGCTGCCTGATAATTGTACATGTGTAAATACTTTGAACGCAGACTTTGTCTTTAAGGAAAAGACACGTGGATTAATGCAATGACCATTGTACATCTTAAAAGTGTATGTATAATTTATTAAATCAAACTGACAATTTATCTATTTTGTTGTCTGGTTGACGGGTTAATGGTGGGTGAATATAAGACCCACACTCCATGAATGTTTGTATTCAAATCTGTGTTTCAAGATACTTAAAGCTCCTGTGAGGAACATTTAGTTTGTGTTGAATTTGGCGCCCCCTGTGGACAAAGTAATATGTTTCAACTCTATGTTGTTCTTGACCTGTATTTGTGTAAGTCATGTTTTATGACAAAAGAACCCCTCCTGCTTTCATTTAATGCTCAATCATTTTAATATAAATTCAATATAAAACATAGCACTCGCTGATCTTGGCTGAGGAAAATGAAAACAAGTGTGTATAATGTGTATAGTGTATAGTGTGTAAAATAAGTGTTTCCTAGATAGTAGATTGCCTTGTGTGGCACCTAACCCCCTCGAGAGGTTTCAGGTTTTAAAAATAACAATATAGAAATAGTCTTGT
Organism: Labrus bergylta; assembly: GCF_963930695.1. Classification (NCBI taxonomy): domain Eukaryota; kingdom Metazoa; phylum Chordata; class Actinopteri; order Labriformes; family Labridae; genus Labrus; species Labrus bergylta. Next base: position 13,037,515 of record NC_089214.1, read on the forward strand.
CCCAACTGGCTTTTGTAGAGACATCAATACTAATGTCAGTCAGTTGTATAACTCTTTAAACTCTCCTCACAGGGGCTTTGAAAATCTTGTATTGCATGCATGATTCATAAAGTGTCTGCAGATTTTTCCATGATCAGTACATGGCAGGCGGTGGTGTGATATCCTCATCCTTTGGTATCAGAGGAGATTTAAGTACAACTCCGAACTCCACTGCTAGAACATCTGGGATCTCTTCATCTTTGAGTTGCATGGTGGTCGTTTCAAACCCTTTACCCTCAGTTGGATAGGTGGTGCTGATCAGTCTACGGCCAATATAGGTGAGCCTACCTCCTGGCTTTAAAATCGTGCAGACGGACTTGCAGTAGAAGATTGAGCAGGGGGAGCTTTGGTGATACTGGCACAGCTCTGCAAAGTCCTCCAGGCACCGAGGATCAAGAGTAAATTTGTAGATCTCTGTCCAGTCTCCATCCGTCCCTCTGTTCTCCTCCCGCTGCCACTCCAGGAAGTGCATCCTCTCCACCTCTCTGATCCGATACACACGGTGGCCTTGCTCCTGGGGCCCGCTGGTCTCAAGTGAAAGTGGGTCACTAAATCCAGACCCACCGAACCCGACGTCGCAGAGCCAACGCTTCCCATCCAGGCTCACCATGAGGACCAAATGGTCAAAAGGTGGCCCGTAGAAACCGGTCTTCAGACTCTTCACCTGAGCCGAGAACAGTGTCACCTGGAAACCCAGTTTGCACAGCAGCCAGGAGAACAGGCCGTTATTCTCAAAACAGAAACCCCCTCTGCGCTGGTTCACTATCTTGTCGTACAGAAGAGGGGGGTCTAGTTCCACATGTCCGCCGCTGTGCACCGTGAGGTTTTCAAAGGGCACCGACAGCTGGTGGCCGCGGTGAAGCGACCGGAGGACGTGCAGGCTCGGCTCGGCTGGCCCACAAAACCCAATACGAGCTAGATATGTCTTCACGTCCATCTCAGCGGAAGTCATTGTTGCTGTTTTTTTTTTTTTTTTTTTTTTTTTTTGTGAAATATGTTCGCTGCAAGTTTGTCAATAACGAGCACACACCAGTTTCCCAACTTCTCCTATTTTCCTCACCGCTTTCTTCCTGGTGTTGGATCACCGATGTGATAAGTTACGTCGAGGGCAAGCTCAAAGTACATCGCACTGAAGTCACCTCCCTACCTCATGACAAGTACGTTTTTATTAAGGCCTCTAGATGTAATAGTATGTGTTGACTTTAGAGACTTAGATTGGCAACGCCTTGTAAAAAACGCAGCCTTGAAAAGGATCTGCACTTTCCTCATTCCTCCTAGTCTATTATTCATTAGTCAAGACTATTTTGTGTCAAATCTTTCTTGATGCCAGACGGACCTCCATTTCTAATCTATTTGTCCAGTTAGGCTTAGAGAAGTTAACAGGCATCAAAATAGATACTAGACTATAGACAACTATTATATGATAGGCTGTATAAAGACATGGCCTAATTCATTTAAAACCTAAATATCAATTATAACATCACATTTTGCATCGACTTTTTTTCCCTCCTACTGAGAAACAACTGAAGTAGTCCAGTCTAGGCTGTAAATTCACTGAAAAGCGGAGTTTTCATAAAAGGGAAGAAAATAATCGATATATTATATATATATATATATATATATATATATATATATTATTATTTATTTACGTATTACACAGAGCGTTGTTCGTAATAACCGCACATTGCTTCAATTAAAAATATTAATCCAAAAAAACCATCTTTACTTTTTCAGACCTCCCCTATAGTGTCGTTTCGCTGACGTGACGTCACACACCGACACTCCCTTTCCCCCAGTAGAGGGAGAAAGATGGCGCCCACACACGTACTGAGATGCTGTCAACGGGGTCTAGCATGGATACCTGTGATTTTTATCGCCCTGGTCGTCTGCTGGTCGTATTACGCTTACGTGGTGGAGCTTTGTATATGTGAGTAGACGTCCTCCCGCGGGTCTGTTACCCCATTAAGTCCTTTTTAAACCGCAGATGTTTTGTGCTGCTGTCCACACAAACACACACAGCTGCTGCTGCTGCTGCTGCTGCTGGCCAGCAGGAAGTAAATGGACTGCAGCTCAACAATGGTGTTGGCAAGGCTGTCCAAATCTAGATACTGCTAATTATTATCTGTGTGCTGCCATCTATTTTGGGGTTCGCCTAATTTTAATGGAGAATTTGTTTTGGACAAAGAAAAACTTTCACAGTGTTGTTAATATTGTTGCCCGTGTTTCTCTTGTGTTGCTTGTTTTGTCGAGATGAATGGAGTCTGGATGGAGAATTAAACAGCTAACAAAACGACACTTGGCTTGGCTGTCTACATAAATACTTTCCCTCTAACTAGCCACTTGGTAATAAGCTAATTCAATTTAGAAATCAACTCTTGCAAAGTGTGGATTTGGCAGAAGAGTGTTTGATTAAAACGGTAGAAGATATTAAACAGAATTGCTAAACCGAGGGGGGGGAGGAAAATCTTTTTTTTTTTTTTTTCCATGTTTGAACATTGAACAAGTCTTCAAATTCTTCAGAAAACCCTCATTAGATGAGATGTTGTTCTTTAGGATGAGGGTTTTATTTATTTTAGTGCAAGGCAATCCCATCCATATGTTTGTATAGTGCTTCCCAACCTAATTGTTGAATTGTCATTTGATGTAGGAAATGTGTTTTTAATCCTCTAATATGTGGCTTTGTTTGCTCCAGAGTTGTGTGCAGGGATTTTTCTGAGTTTATCATCTTAAATTTGAAAAAAAAAAAAAAAAAAGATACTACTAGTAACTATTTCTGACCGATGGGTACATATTTTTACTTCAAATTTCAGATATAATTAGGATCATTAGGATTGTTTTTCTCTTCCGTGGGAAAAAACACAAAAAGAGAGACTAATTAATTCCTGGCGTAGTTAACACAAATCTCCTTAAAAGATGAACAATAACAAGTCCTAAAAGTGCTCAAGAATGGAAATGTGTTAACTCTCAATGTGGAGAAGGGATGTGTTACACGACAGAGCTTCAGGAAAGCCATTGAATTGAACTTGTGTAATTTGTACTTCTAATTATATTCTTATCTCTGTGATGATTTTGTGAATATATCCTGGGATTCCTTTTTCTTCCTTATCTAACACGTTTGTCTTCTCTATTTGTTGTCTTTCAGTCACCATCCCCAGTATAGGAGAGCAGAGTAAGTGTTTTGGGAATGTTTATTTAATACATCGTGATTGGAAATGTACTGGACTGAGCCAGATTGCTACTTATCGAGATAATCTCTATGAGGTCCGGTGAAATATGCTCTGTACACTTAGCTAAAAAAAATAAATAAATAAAAAAAAGGCTGGCAAAGACAGAAATCTTGATCTCTCAAACTGCTGAGGTCAGTAAGCTTGAAGCAGAGCAGCACCTCATTCAGCATTTGTTTCCGCTCTCATTAATTTGAACTTTGTAGACGTTCAGTGGTTCCACATATTGGCAGCTTCAAATCACTTACATATCAGACTGTATGCTGTTGGTCCTGATGCTTTGCTTTATGTTTTCCCTCCAGTTGTCTACCTGATCTTCTTTCACCTCTCTTTCGTCATGTTTGTATGGTCTTACTGGAAGACCATCTTCACCCAACCTGCCAACCCCTCCAAAGAGGTATAACAGCACGTATTCTCCTAAACCAAAACACTCATCCACCTTAACAAAGAATCAATTTGAATTAAAAAAAATATATGTTTTCTGTCCGTTTCTCTTTAGTTCTGCCTGCCAAAGGCTGAAAAGGAGCGTTATGAGAAGGAAGAGAGACCAGAGTCTCAGCAAGAGATCCTATGGAGAGCTGCTACCAGTCTGCCTCTGTACACCCGTACAGGAGCCGGAGGTATGTGTGTATGTGTGTTTGTGTGTTTGTGGTGTGTGTGAATGGGATGGAATTTGTCTGTTTGCATCTCTATGTTAGAGCAATAATGAGAAACTTTTGTGTTGACATGATGCAGCAATCCGTTACTGTGACCGCTGTCAAGTCATCAAGCCAGACAGGTGTCATCACTGCTCCGCGTGTGACATGTAAGAAACCCTTACGTTTTTAGAGTTCTCACTTTGAAAATAAACTTGAAACGATATCTACTGTTATTTAATCCCTCCACTCATTTCTCTTTTGTGTGTGCAGGTGTGTCTTGAAGATGGACCACCATTGTCCGTGGTATGTAACACCTGCGACTGAAACAGATTTACTTTACTTCCTTGTTTTTACTCTGACTTTAGTCCACATTTCATGCCAAGTATATTTGCAACAGGTCTTTCAATCTGTTAAACAATAACCCATTGTTCTTTCACTTTTTTTGATCAAGTCAAGATTGTAACAATAGGAAGGGATTAGGGAATAGGATGTTTTTTAAAGGCTCATCTTGCAGAAAGACACGAGGCCAAAAATCCTTAAAAGCAGGAGCTGAATTATTCCCCATGGAGCTTTAATTAATGGCTCGTTTTATTGCGTTTTAGAACATGGATTTGCAACTGAAAGTGAAAGTGAAAAAAAAAAAGGATCAAGATTGTCAAACTTAACAGACGTTTGCGCAAAAAAAAAAAAAAAAAAAAAAAAAAAAGCAGTCATTTGGTTTCAACCATAGACTGGATAAAAAGATGGATGACATGACAGTTCCTTTAAAGTGAAGCCAAAACATTGGGACATTGTAGAAAAAGCCGCTTTCGACAAGGTTAGGTTGCTGCCTCAAGACAAACAGTCTAAAGTTGTCCCATTATTATTTCTTTTATCATATTATTTTAGAGTTCAGCCTCCCAAGCGTCCATTCACATGCTACTATTTCTACATTTGATTCTCAAGATTTAAATGTAAGGGTTGCATGCTCCCTCCAACTTCTTTAAATCAACTAACACATGTTGTTTATACTCTTGACGGTAAATTCTGTTTCATAAAATGTTAAAAACTCCTGTCAGTACATTTATTTTTGGCCTGATGTTACCATGAGAATAACAAAGCCTTTAAAAGTTCAGCTTGATAAGGTTTGTGCTCAGAGGAAGTGATGTCAGGCCTGACCTTCTTGCCTTTGTGTG